>NW_026262648.1:4094127-4147091 GCF_021869535.1 Mytilus californianus
TTGGTACAAATTATAGCAAAATTACAGAAAACTCAAAATATGGACAATTTTATGTTAAAGGGATCTTGAATTCTTTTAACAGCTTCCGAGATACTAATTTTTAACCTTTTTTTGGTTGGACCAAATCACTACTTTACTTTAAAATTCATAACCCTAATTTTTTGCAGTGTAGTTTCATCCCCCTACATGCTATTTGAGGCATAAAACATGAAGAAATAAATTTGAAAAGGGTATTAAAAAATATAGCAAGTAACACACTGTCCACACTAGGGACTATATTCGTAGACAACGAAAATGAAAGGACGATAACTGTGTTCCCGGACCAATATTGACTATGGTTACATCTGGTCACCTTACACCGCTGTTGATATATTGACTTAGGTTACCTCTGGTCACCTTGGACACATATTGACTATGTTCACCTCTGGTCCAGTTACAATGATGCTCTGGTCACATTACACACTCATTTAATTTGGTTACCACTGGTCACCTTGTACATATATTCACTATGTTGACCTCTGGTCACCTTACAATAATGCTCACATAACACAATCATTCACTTTGGTTACTTCTGGTCACCAAACACATATATTACTGTTAGTTACCTTGGGTCATCTTACACAGATATTGACTAAAATTTCCTCCGGTCACCTTACACAGATATAGACGTCGGTTTTCTCTTGCCACCTTATTAACAAACATGTTTATTTTGTTTACCTCTGATTTCCTACTAAATATATTTATTTTTGTTACCTCTAATCACCTTACACTCATATTGACGTTGGTAACCCTGGTCACCTTACATCTGTATGTACTTTGGTTACCTGCGGTCACCTTGGACATCTCTTGACTATGTTTACCTCTGGTCACCTTACAATCATGTCCTGGTCACATTACACACGTATTCAGTTTGGTTAACTCTGGTCACCTAACACATATATTGACGTTGGTTACCTCGGGTCATTTCAACTAATAGGCCGGAGAACACAGTTATTTCGTACTGCATTTCTTTTAGACAATAAATGAAAATTCAAAAAATCCCACCTTCGCTTTCTCAATAATATTTTTACAGTGTGGTGTACTACTTTTGGGACAAATTATAGCAAAATTACAGAAAACTCAAAATATGGACAATTTTATGTTAAAGGGATCTTGAATTCTTTGAACAGCTTCCGAGATACTAATTTTTAACCTTTTTTTGGTTGGACCAAATCACTACTTTACTTTAAAATTCATAACCCTAATTTTTTGCAGTGTAGTTTCATCCCCCTACATGCTATTTGAGGCATAAAACATGAAGAAATAAATTTGAAAAGGGTATTAAAAAATATAGCAAGTAACACACTGTCCACACTAGGGACTATATTCGTAGACAACGAAAATGAAAGGACGATAACTGTGTTCCCGGACCAATATTGACTATGGTTACATCTGGTCACCTTACACCGCTGTTGATATATTGACTTAGGTTACCTCTGGTCACCTTGGACACATATTGACTATGTTCACCTCTGGTCCAGTTACAATGATGCTCTGGTCACATTACACACTCATTTAATTTGGTTACCACTGGTCACCTTGTACATATATTCACTATGTTGACCTCTGGTCACCTTACAATAATGCTCACATAACACAATCATTCACTTTGGTTACTTCTGGTCACCAAACACATATATTACTGTTAGTTACCTTGGGTCATCTTACACAGATATTGACTAAAATTTCCTCCGGTCACCTTACACAGATATAGACGTCGGTTTTCTCTTGCCACCTTATTAACAAACATGTTTATTTTGTTTACCTCTGATTTCCTACTAAATATATTTATTTTTGTTACCTCTAATCACCTTACACTCATATTGACGTTGGTAACCCTGGTCACCTTACATCTGTATGTACTTTGGTTACCTGCGGTCACCTTGGACATCTCTTGACTATGTTTACCCTTTGGTCACCTTACAATTATGTCCTGGTCGCATTACACACGTATTCAGTTTGGTTAACTCTGGTCACCTAACACATATATTGACGTTGGTTACCTCGGGTCATTTCAACTAATAGGCCGGAGAACACAGTTATTTCGTACTGCATTTCTTTTAGACAATAAATGAAAATTCAAAAAATCCCACCTTCGCTTTCTCAATAATATTTTTACAGTGTGGTGTACTACTTTTGGTACAAATTATAGCAAAATTACAGAAAACTCAAAATATGGACAATTTTATGTTAAAGGGATCTTGAATTCTTTTAACAGCTTCCGAGATACTAATTTTTAACCTTTTTTTGGTTGGACCAAATCACTACTTTACTTTAAAATTCATAACCCTAATTTTTTGCAGTGTAGTTTCATCCCCCTACATGCTATTTGAGGCATAAAACATGAAGAAATAAATTTGAAAAGGGTATTAAAAAATATAGCAAGTAACACACTGTCCACACTAGGGACTATATTCGTAGACAACGAAAATGAAAGGACGATAACTGTGTTCCCGGACCAATATTGACTATGGTTACATCTGGTCACCTTACACCGCTGTTGATATATTGACTTAGGTTACCTCTGGTCACCTTGGACACATATTGACTATGTTCACCTCTGGTCCAGTTACAATGATGCTCTGGTCACATTACACACTCATTTAATTTGGTTACCACTGGTCACCTTGTACATATATTCACTATGTTGACCTCTGGTCACCTTACAATAATGCTCACATAACACAATCATTCACTTTGGTTACTTCTGGTCACCAAACACATATATTACTGTTAGTTACCTTGGGTCATCTTACACAGATATTGACTAAAATTTCCTCCGGTCACCTTACACAGATATAGACGTCGGTTTTCTCTTGCCACCTTATTAACAAACATGTTTATTTTGTTTACCTCTGATTTCCTACTAAATATATTTATTTTTGTTACCTCTAATCACCTTACACTCATATTGACGTTGGTAACCCTGGTCACCTTACATCTGTATGTACTTTGGTTACCTGCGGTCACCTTGGACATCTCTTGACTATGTTTACCTCTGGTCACCTTACAATCATGTCCTGGTCACATTACACACGTATTCAGTTTGGTTAACTCTGGTCACCTAACACATATATTGACGTTGGTTACCTCGGGTCATTTCAACTAATAGGCCGGAGAACACAGTTATTTCGTACTGCATTTCTTTTAGACAATAAATGAAAATTCAAAAAATCCCACCTTCGCTTTCTCAATAATATTTTTACAGTGTGGTGTACTACTTTTGGGACAAATTATAGCAAAATTACAGAAAACTCAAAATATGGACAATTTTATGTTAAAGGGATCTTGAATTCTTTGAACAGCTTCCGAGATACTAATTTTTAACCTTTTTTTGGTTGGACCAAATCACTACTTTACTTTAAAATTCATAACCCTAATTTTTTGCAGTGTAGTTTCATCCCCCTACATGCTATTTGAGGCATAAAACATGAAGAAATAAATTTGAAAAGGGTATTAAAAAATATAGCAAGTAACACACTGTCCACACTAGGGACTATATTCGTAGACAACGAAAATGAAAGGACGATAACTGTGTTCCCGGACCAATATTGACTATGGTTACATCTGGTCACCTTACACCGCTGTTGATATATTGACTTAGGTTACCTCTGGTCACCTTGGACACATATTGACTATGTTCACCTCTGGTCCAGTTACAATGATGCTCTGGTCACATTACACACTCATTTAATTTGGTTACCACTGGTCACCTTGTACATATATTCACTATGTTGACCTCTGGTCACCTTACAATAATGCTCACATAACACAATCATTCACTTTGGTTACTTCTGGTCACCAAACACATATATTACTGTTAGTTACCTTGGGTCATCTTACACAGATATTGACTAAAATTTCCTCCGGTCACCTTACACAGATATAGACGTCGGTTTTCTCTTGCCACCTTATTAACAAACATGTTTATTTTGTTTACCTCTGATTTCCTACTAAATATATTTATTTTTGTTACCTCTAATCACCTTACACTCATATTGACGTTGGTAACCCTGGTCACCTTACATCTGTATGTACTTTGGTTACCTGCGGTCACCTTGGACATCTCTTGACTATGTTTACCTCTGGTCACCTTACAATCATGTCCTGGTCACATTACACACGTATTCAGTTTGGTTAACTCTGGTCACCTAACACATATATTGACGTTGGTTACCTCGGGTCATTTCAACTAATAGGCCGGAGAACACAGTTATTTCGTACTGCATTTCTTTTAGACAATAAATGAAAATTCAAAAAATCCCACCTTCGCTTTCTCAATAATATTTTTACAGTGTGGTGTACTACTTTTGGGACAAATTATAGCAAAATTACAGAAAACTCAAAATATGGACAATTTTATGTTAAAGGGATCTTGAATTCTTTTAACAGCTTCCGAGATACTAATTTTTAACCTTTTTTTGGTTGGACCAAATCACTACTTTACTTTAAAATTCATAACCCTAATTTTTTGCAGTGTAGTTTCATTCCCCTACTTGCTATTTGAGGCATAAAACATGAAGAAATAAATTTGTAAAGGGTTTTAAAAAAAATAGCAAGTAACACATTGTCCACACTAGGGACTATATTCGTAGACAATGAAAATCAAAGGACGATAACTGTGTTCCCGGACCAATATTGACTATGGTTACATCTGGTCACCTTACACCGCTGTTGATATATTGACTTAGGTTACCTCTGGTCACCTTGGACACATATTGACTATGTTCACCTCTGGTCCAGTTACAATGATGCTCTGGTCACATTACACACTCATTTAATTTGGTTACCACTGGTCACCTTGTACATATATTCACTATGTTGACCTCTGGTCACCTTACAATAATGCTCACATAACACAATCATTCACTTTGGTTACTTCTGGTCACCAAACACATATATTACTGTTAGTTACCTTGGGTCATCTTACACAGATATTGACTAAAATTTCCTCCGGTCACCTTACACAGATATAGACGTCGGTTTTCTCTTGCCACCTTATTAACAAACATGTTTATTTTGTTTACCTCTGATTTCCTACTAAATATATTTATTTTTGTTACCTCTAATCACCTTACACTCATATTGACGTTGGTAACCCTGGTCACCTTACATCTGTATGTACTTTGGTTACCTGCGGTCACCTTGGACATCTCTTGACTATGTTTACCCTTTGGTCACCTTACAATTATGTCCTGGTCGCATTACACACGTATTCAGTTTGGTTAACTCTGGTCACCTAACACATATATTGACGTTGGTTACCTCGGGTCATTTCAACTAATAGGCCGGAGAACACAGTTATTTCGTACTGCATTTCTTTTAGACAATAAATGAAAATTCAAAAAATCCCACCTTCGCTTTCTCAATAATATTTTTACAGTGTGGTGTACTACTTTTGGGACAAATTATAGCAAAATTACAGAAAACTCAAAATATGGACAATTTTATGTTAAAGGGATCTTGAATTCTTTGAACAGCTTCCGAGATACTAATTTTTAACCTTTTTTTGGTTGGACCAAATCACTACTTTACTTTAAAATTCATAACCCTAATTTTTTGCAGTGTAGTTTCATCCCCCTACATGCTATTTGAGGCATAAAACATGAAGAAATAAATTTGAAAAGGGTATTAAAAAATATAGCAAGTAACACACTGTCCACACTAGGGACTATATTCGTAGACAACGAAAATGAAAGGACGATAACTGTGTTCCCGGACCAATATTGACTATGGTTACATCTGGTCACCTTACACCGCTGTTGATATATTGACTTAGGTTACCTCTGGTCACCTTGGACACATATTGACTATGTTCACCTCTGGTCCAGTTACAATGATGCTCTGGTCACATTACACACTCATTTAATTTGGTTACCACTGGTCACCTTGTACATATATTCACTATGTTGACCTCTGGTCACCTTACAATAATGCTCACATAACACAATCATTCACTTTGGTTACTTCTGGTCACCAAACACATATATTACTGTTAGTTACCTTGGGTCATCTTACACAGATATTGACTAAAATTTCCTCCGGTCACCTTACACAGATATAGACGTCGGTTTTCTCTTGCCACCTTATTAACAAACATGTTTATTTTGTTTACCTCTGATTTCCTACTAAATATATTTATTTTTGTTACCTCTAATCACCTTACACTCATATTGACGTTGGTAACCCTGGTCACCTTACATCTGTATGTACTTTGGTTACCTGCGGTCACCTTGGACATCTCTTGACTATGTTTACCTCTGGTCACCTTACAATCATGTCCTGGTCACATTACACACGTATTCAGTTTGGTTAACTCTGGTCACCTAACACATATATTGACGTTGGTTACCTCGGGTCATTTCAACTAATAGGCCGGAGAACACAGTTATTTCGTACTGCATTTCTTTTAGACAATAAATGAAAATTCAAAAAATCCCACCTTCGCTTTCTCAATAATATTTTTACAGTGTGGTGTACTACTTTTGGGACAAATTATAGCAAAATTACAGAAAACTCAAAATATGGACAATTTTATGTTAAAGGGATCTTGAATTCTTTTAACAGCTTCCGAGATACTAATTTTTAACCTTTTTTTGGTTGGACCAAATCACTACTTTACTTTAAAATTCATAACCCTAATTTTTTGCAGTGTAGTTTCATTCCCCTACTTGCTATTTGAGGCATAAAACATGAAGAAATAAATTTGTAAAGGGTTTTAAAAAAAATAGCAAGTAACACATTGTCCACACTAGGGACTATATTCGTAGACAATGAAAATCAAAGGACGATAACTGTGTTCCCGGACCAATATTGACTATGGTTACATCTGGTCACCTTACACCGCTGTTGATATATTGACTTAGGTTACCTCTGGTCACCTTGGACACATATTGACTATGTTCACCTCTGGTCCAGTTACAATGATGCTCTGGTCACATTACACACTCATTTAATTTGGTTACCACTGGTCACCTTGTACATATATTCACTATGTTGACCTCTGGTCACCTTACAATAATGCTCACATAACACAATCATTCACTTTGGTTACTTCTGGTCACCAAACACATATATTACTGTTAGTTACCTTGGGTCATCTTACACAGATATTGACTAAAATTTCCTCCGGTCACCTTACACAGATATAGACGTCGGTTTTCTCTTGCCACCTTATTAACAAACATGTTTATTTTGTTTACCTCTGATTTCCTACTAAATATATTTATTTTTGTTACCTCTAATCACCTTACACTCATATTGACGTTGGTAACCCTGGTCACCTTACATCTGTATGTACTTTGGTTACCTGCGGTCACCTTGGACATCTCTTGACTATGTTTACCCTTTGGTCACCTTACAATTATGTCCTGGTCGCATTACACACGTATTCAGTTTGGTTAACTCTGGTCACCTAACACATATATTGACGTTGGTTACCTCGGGTCATTTCAACTAATAGGCCGGAGAACACAGTTATTTCGTACTGCATTTCTTTTAGACAATAAATGAAAATTCAAAAAATCCCACCTTCGCTTTCTCAATAATATTTTTACAGTGTGGTGTACTACTTTTGGGACAAATTATAGCAAAATTACAGAAAACTCAAAATATGGACAATTTTATGTTAAAGGGATCTTGAATTCTTTGAACAGCTTCCGAGATACTAATTTTTAACCTTTTTTTGGTTGGACCAAATCACTACTTTACTTTAAAATTCATAACCCTAATTTTTTGCAGTGTAGTTTCATCCCCCTACATGCTATTTGAGGCATAAAACATGAAGAAATAAATTTGAAAAGGGTATTAAAAAATATAGCAAGTAACACACTGTCCACACTAGGGACTATATTCGTAGACAACGAAAATGAAAGGACGATAACTGTGTTCCCGGACCAATATTGACTATGGTTACATCTGGTCACCTTACACCGCTGTTGATATATTGACTTAGGTTACCTCTGGTCACCTTGGACACATATTGACTATGTTCACCTCTGGTCCAGTTACAATGATGCTCTGGTCACATTACACACTCATTTAATTTGGTTACCACTGGTCACCTTGTACATATATTCACTATGTTGACCTCTGGTCACCTTACAATAATGCTCACATAACACAATCATTCACTTTGGTTACTTCTGGTCACCAAACACATATATTACTGTTAGTTACCTTGGGTCATCTTACACAGATATTGACTAAAATTTCCTCCGGTCACCTTACACAGATATAAACGTCGGTTTTCTCTTGCCACCTTATTAACAAACATGTTTATTTTGTTTACCTCTGATTTCCTACTAAATATATTTATTTTTGTTACCTCTAATCACCTTACACTCATATTGACGTTGGTAACCCTGGTCACCTTACATCTGTATGTACTTTGGTTACCTGCGGTCACCTTGGACATCTCTTGACTATGTTTACCTCTGGTCACCTTACAATCATGTCCTGGTCACATTACACACGTATTCAGTTTGGTTAACTCTGGTCACCTAACACATATATTGACGTTGGTTACCTCGGGTCATTTCAACTAATAGGCCGGAGAACACAGTTATTTCGTACTGCATTTCTTTTAGACAATAAATGAAAATTCAAAAAATCCCACCTTCGCTTTCTCAATAATATTTTTACAGTGTGGTGTACTACTTTTGGGACAAATTATAGCAAAATTACAGAAAACTCAAAATATGGACAATTTTATGTTAAAGGGATCTTGAATTCTTTGAACAGCTTCCGAGATACTAATTTTTAACCTTTTTTTGGTTGGACCAAATCACTACTTTACTTTAAAATTCATAACCCTAATTTTTTGCAGTGTAGTTTCATCCCCCTACATGCTATTTGAGGCATAAAACATGAAGAAATAAATTTGAAAAGGGTATTAAAAAATATAGCAAGTAACACACTGTCCACACTAGGGACTATATTCGTAGACAACGAAAATGAAAGGACGATAACTGTGTTCCCGGACCAATATTGACTATGGTTACATCTGGTCACCTTACACCGCTGTTGATATATTGACTTAGGTTACCTCTGGTCACCTTGGACACATATTGACTATGTTCACCTCTGGTCCAGTTACAATGATGCTCTGGTCACATTACACACTCATTTAATTTGGTTACCACTGGTCACCTTGTACATATATTCACTATGTTGACCTCTGGTCACCTTACAATAATGCTCACATAACACAATCATTCACTTTGGTTACTTCTGGTCACCAAACACATATATTACTGTTAGTTACCTTGGGTCATCTTACACAGATATTGACTAAAATTTCCTCCGGTCACCTTACACAGATATAGACGTCGGTTTTCTCTTGCCACCTTATTAACAAACATGTTTATTTTGTTTACCTCTGATTTCCTACTAAATATATTTATTTTTGTTACCTCTAATCACCTTACACTCATATTGACGTTGGTAACCCTGGTCACCTTACATCTGTATGTACTTTGGTTACCTGCGGTCACCTTGGACATCTCTTGACTATGTTTACCTCTGGTCACCTTACAATCATGTCCTGGTCACATTACACACGTATTCAGTTTGGTTAACTCTGGTCACCTAACACATATATTGACGTTGGTTACCTCGGGTCATTTCAACTAATAGGCCGGAGAACACAGTTATTTCGTACTGCATTTCTTTTAGACAATAAATGAAAATTCAAAAAATCCCACCTTCGCTTTCTCAATAATATTTTTACAGTGTGGTGTACTACTTTTGGGACAAATTATAGCAAAATTACAGAAAACTCAAAATATGGACAATTTTATGTTAAAGGGATCTTGAATTCTTTTAACAGCTTCCGAGATACTAATTTTTAACCTTTTTTTGGTTGGACCAAATCACTACTTTACTTTAAAATTCATAACCCTAATTTTTTGCAGTGTAGTTTCATTCCCCTACTTGCTATTTGAGGCATAAAACATGAAGAAATAAATTTGTAAAGGGTTTTAAAAAAAATAGCAAGTAACACATTGTCCACACTAGGGACTATATTCGTAGACAATGAAAATCAAAGGACGATAACTGTGTTCCCGGACCAATATTGACTATGGTTACATCTGGTCACCTTACACCGCTGTTGATATATTGACTTAGGTTACCTCTGGTCACCTTGGACACATATTGACTATGTTCACCTCTGGTCCAGTTACAATGATGCTCTGGTCACATTACACACTCATTTAATTTGGTTACCACTGGTCACCTTGTACATATATTCACTATGTTGACCTCTGGTCACCTTACAATAATGCTCACATAACACAATCATTCACTTTGGTTACTTCTGGTCACCAAACACATATATTACTGTTAGTTACCTTGGGTCATCTTACACAGATATTGACTAAAATTTCCTCCGGTCACCTTACACAGATATAGACGTCGGTTTTCTCTTGCCACCTTATTAACAAACATGTTTATTTTGTTTACCTCTGATTTCCTACTAAATATATTTATTTTTGTTACCTCTAATCACCTTACACTCATATTGACGTTGGTAACCCTGGTCACCTTACATCTGTATGTACTTTGGTTACCTGCGGTCACCTTGGACATCTCTTGACTATGTTTACCTCTGGTCACCTTACAATCATGTCCTGGTCACATTACACACGTATTCAGTTTGGTTAACTCTGGTCACCTAACACATATATTGACGTTGGTTACCTCGGGTCATTTCAACTAATAGGCCGGAGAACACAGTTATTTCGTACTGCATTTCTTTTAGACAATAAATGAAAATTCAAAAAATCCCACCTTCGCTTTCTCAATAATATTTTTACAGTGTGGTGTACTACTTTTGGGACAAATTATAGCAAAATTACAGAAAACTCAAAATATGGACAATTTTATGTTAAAGGGATCTTGAATTCTTTTAACAGCTTCCGAGATACTAATTTTTAACCTTTTTTTGGTTGGACCAAATCACTACTTTACTTTAAAATTCATAACCCTAATTTTTTGCAGTGTAGTTTCATTCCCCTACTTGCTATTTGAGGCATAAAACATGAAGAAATAAATTTGTAAAGGGTTTTAAAAAAAATAGCAAGTAACACATTGTCCACACTAGGGACTATATTCGTAGACAATGAAAATCAAAGGACGATAACTGTGTTCCCGGACCAATATTGACTATGGTTACATCTGGTCACCTTACACCGCTGTTGATATATTGACTTAGGTTACCTCTGGTCACCTTGGACACATATTGACTATGTTCACCTCTGGTCCAGTTACAATGATGCTCTGGTCACATTACACACTCATTTAATTTGGTTACCACTGGTCACCTTGTACATATATTCACTATGTTGACCTCTGGTCACCTTACAATAATGCTCACATAACACAATCATTCACTTTGGTTACTTCTGGTCACCAAACACATATATTACTGTTAGTTACCTTGGGTCATCTTACACAGATATTGACTAAAATTTCCTCCGGTCACCTTACACAGATATAGACGTCGGTTTTCTCTTGCCACCTTATTAACAAACATGTTTATTTTGTTTACCTCTGATTTCCTACTAAATATATTTATTTTTGTTACCTCTAATCACCTTACACTCATATTGACGTTGGTAACCCTGGTCACCTTACATCTGTATGTACTTTGGTTACCTGCGGTCACCTTGGACATCTCTTGACTATGTTTACCCTTTGGTCACCTTACAATTATGTCCTGGTCGCATTACACACGTATTCAGTTTGGTTAACTCTGGTCACCTAACACATATATTGACGTTGGTTACCTCGGGTCATTTCAACTAATAGGCCGGAGAACACAGTTATTTCGTACTGCATTTCTTTTAGACAATAAATGAAAATTCAAAAAATCCCACCTTCGCTTTCTCAATAATATTTTTACAGTGTGGTGTACTACTTTTGGGACAAATTATAGCAAAATTACAGAAAACTCAAAATATGGACAATTTTATGTTAAAGGGATCTTGAATTCTTTGAACAGCTTCCGAGATACTAATTTTTAACCTTTTTTTGGTTGGACCAAATCACTACTTTACTTTAAAATTCATAACCCTAATTTTTTGCAGTGTAGTTTCATCCCCCTACATGCTATTTGAGGCATAAAACATGAAGAAATAAATTTGAAAAGGGTATTAAAAAATATAGCAAGTAACACACTGTCCACACTAGGGACTATATTCGTAGACAACGAAAATGAAAGGACGATAACTGTGTTCCCGGACCAATATTGACTATGGTTACATCTGGTCACCTTACACCGCTGTTGATATATTGACTTAGGTTACCTCTGGTCACCTTGGACACATATTGACTATGTTCACCTCTGGTCCAGTTACAATGATGCTCTGGTCACATTACACACTCATTTAATTTGGTTACCACTGGTCACCTTGTACATATATTCACTATGTTGACCTCTGGTCACCTTACAATAATGCTCACATAACACAATCATTCACTTTGGTTACTTCTGGTCACCAAACACATATATTACTGTTAGTTACCTTGGGTCATCTTACACAGATATTGACTAAAATTTCCTCCGGTCACCTTACACAGATATAGACGTCGGTTTTCTCTTGCCACCTTATTAACAAACATGTTTATTTTGTTTACCTCTGATTTCCTACTAAATATATTTATTTTTGTTACCTCTAATCACCTTACACTCATATTGACGTTGGTAACCCTGGTCACCTTACATCTGTATGTACTTTGGTTACCTGCGGTCACCTTGGACATCTCTTGACTATGTTTACCTCTGGTCACCTTACAATCATGTCCTGGTCACATTACACACGTATTCAGTTTGGTTAACTCTGGTCACCTAACACATATATTGACGTTGGTTACCTCGGGTCATTTCAACTAATAGGCCGGAGAACACAGTTATTTCGTACTGCATTTCTTTTAGACAATAAATGAAAATTCAAAAAATCCCACCTTCGCTTTCTCAATAATATTTTTACAGTGTGGTGTACTACTTTTGGGACAAATTATAGCAAAATTACAGAAAACTCAAAATATGGACAATTTTATGTTAAAGGGATCTTGAATTCTTTTAACAGCTTCCGAGATACTAATTTTTAACCTTTTTTTGGTTGGACCAAATCACTACTTTACTTTAAAATTCATAACCCTAATTTTTTGCAGTGTAGTTTCATTCCCCTACTTGCTATTTGAGGCATAAAACATGAAGAAATAAATTTGTAAAGGGTTTTAAAAAAAATAGCAAGTAACACATTGTCCACACTAGGGACTATATTCGTAGACAATGAAAATCAAAGGACGATAACTGTGTTCCCGGACCAATATTGACTATGGTTACATCTGGTCACCTTACACCGCTGTTGATATATTGACTTAGGTTACCTCTGGTCACCTTGGACACATATTGACTATGTTCACCTCTGGTCCAGTTACAATGATGCTCTGGTCACATTACACACTCATTTAATTTGGTTACCACTGGTCACCTTGTACATATATTCACTATGTTGACCTCTGGTCACCTTACAATAATGCTCACATAACACAATCATTCACTTTGGTTACTTCTGGTCACCAAACACATATATTACTGTTAGTTACCTTGGGTCATCTTACACAGATATTGACTAAAATTTCCTCCGGTCACCTTACACAGATATAGACGTCGGTTTTCTCTTGCCACCTTATTAACAAACATGTTTATTTTGTTTACCTCTGATTTCCTACTAAATATATTTATTTTTGTTACCTCTAATCACCTTACACTCATATTGACGTTGGTAACCCTGGTCACCTTACATCTGTATGTACTTTGGTTACCTGCGGTCACCTTGGACATCTCTTGACTATGTTTACCCTTTGGTCACCTTACAATTATGTCCTGGTCGCATTACACACGTATTCAGTTTGGTTAACTCTGGTCACCTAACACATATATTGACGTTGGTTACCTCGGGTCATTTCAACTAATAGGCCGGAGAACACAGTTATTTCGTACTGCATTTCTTTTAGACAATAAATGAAAATTCAAAAAATCCCACCTTCGCTTTCTCAATAATATTTTTACAGTGTGGTGTACTACTTTTGGTACAAATTATAGCAAAATTACAGAAAACTCAAAATATGGACAATTTTATGTTAAAGGGATCTTGAATTCTTTTAACAGCTTCCGAGATACTAATTTTTAACCTTTTTTTGGTTGGACCAAATCACTACTTTACTTTAAAATTCATAACCCTAATTTTTTGCAGTGTAGTTTCATCCCCCTACATGCTATTTGAGGCATAAAACATGAAGAAATAAATTTGAAAAGGGTATTAAAAAATATAGCAAGTAACACACTGTCCACACTAGGGACTATATTCGTAGACAACGAAAATGAAAGGACGATAACTGTGTTCCCGGACCAATATTGACTATGGTTACATCTGGTCACCTTACACCGCTGTTGATATATTGACTTAGGTTACCTCTGGTCACCTTGGACACATATTGACTATGTTCACCTCTGGTCCAGTTACAATGATGCTCTGGTCACATTACACACTCATTTAATTTGGTTACCACTGGTCACCTTGTACATATATTCACTATGTTGACCTCTGGTCACCTTACAATAATGCTCACATAACACAATCATTCACTTTGGTTACTTCTGGTCACCAAACACATATATTACTGTTAGTTACCTTGGGTCATCTTACACAGATATTGACTAAAATTTCCTCCGGTCACCTTACACAGATATAGACGTCGGTTTTCTCTTGCCACCTTATTAACAAACATGTTTATTTTGTTTACCTCTGATTTCCTACTAAATATATTTATTTTTGTTACCTCTAATCACCTTACACTCATATTGACGTTGGTAACCCTGGTCACCTTACATCTGTATGTACTTTGGTTACCTGCGGTCACCTTGGACATCTCTTGACTATGTTTACCCTTTGGTCACCTTACAATCATGTCCTGGTCGCATTACACACGTATTCAGTTTGGTTAACTCTGGTCACCTAACACATATATTGACGTTGGTTACCTCGGGTCATTTCAACTAATAGGCCGGAGAACACAGTTATTTCGTACTGCATTTCTTTTAGACAATAAATGAAAATTCAAAAAATCCCACCTTCGCTTTCTCAATAATATTTTTACAGTGTGGTGTACTACTTTTGGGACAAATTATAGCAAAATTACAGAAAACTCAAAATATGGACAATTTTATGTTAAAGGGATCTTGAATTCTTTTAACAGCTTCCGAGATACTAATTTTTAACCTTTTTTTGGTTTGACCAAATCACTACTTTACTTTAAAATTCATAACCCTAATTTTTTGCAGTGTAGTTTCATCCCCCTACATGCTATTTGAGGCATAAAACATGAAGAAATAAATTTGAAAAGGGTATTAAAAAATATAGCAAGTAACACACTGTCCACACTAGGGACTATATTCGTAGACAACGAAAATGAAAGGACGATAACTGTGTTCCCGGACCAATATTGACTATGGTTACATCTGGTCACCTTACACCGCTGTTGATATATTGACTTAGGTTACCTCTGGTCACCTTGGACACATATTGACTATGTTTACCTCTGGTCCAGTTACAATGATGCTCTGGTCACATTACACACTCATTTAATTTGGTTACCACTGGTCACCTTGTACATATATTCACTATGTTGACCTCTGGTCACCTTACAATAATGCTCACATTACACAATCATTCACTTTGGTTACTTCTGGTCACCAAACACATATATTACTGTTAGTTACCTTGGGTCATCTTACACAGTTATTGACTAAAATTTCCTCCGGTCACCTTACACAGATATAAACGTTGGTTTTCTCTTGCCACCTTATTAACAAACATGTTTATTTTGTTTACCTCTGATTTCCTACTAAATATATTTATTTTTGTTACCTCTAATCACCTTACACTCATATTGACGTTGGTAACCCTGGTCACCTTACATCTGTATGTACTTTGGTTACCTGCGGTCACCTTGGACATCTCTTGACTATGTTTACCACTGGTCACCTTACAATCATGTCCTGGTCACATTACACACGTATTCAGTTTGGTTAACTCTGGTCACCTAACACATATATTGACGTTGGTTACCTCGGGTCATTTCAACTAATAGGCCGGAGAACACAGTTATTTCGTACTGCATTTCTTTTAGACAATAAATGAAAATTCAAAAAATCCCACCTTCGCTTTCTCAATAATAATATTTTTACAGTGTGGTGTACTACTTTTGGGACAAATTATAGCAAAATTACAGAAAACTCAAAATATGGACAATTTTATGTTAAAGGGATCTTGAATTCTTTTAACAGCTTCCGAGATACTAATTTTTAACCTTTTTTTGGTTGGACCAAATCACTACTTTACTTTAAAATTCATAACCCTAATTTTTTTGCAGTGTAGTTTCATTCCCCTACTTTCTATTTGAGGCATAAAACATGAAGAAATAAATTTGTAAAGGGTATAAAAAAAAATAGCAAGTAACACACTGTCCACACTAGGGACTATATTCTCGTAGACAACGAAAATCAAAGGACGACAACGAAAATCAAAGGACGATAACTGTGTTCCCGGACCAATATTGACTATGGTTACATCTGGTCACCTTACACCGCTGTTGATATATTGACTTAGGTTACCTCTGGTCACCTTGGACACATATTGACTATGTTCACCTCTGGTCCAGTTACAATGATGCTCTGGTCACATTACACACTCATTTAATTTGGTTACCACTGGTCCACTTGTACATATATTCACTATGTTGACCTCTGGTCACCTTACAATAATGCTCACATAACACAATCATTCACTTTGGTTACTTCTGGTCACCAAACACATATATTACTGTTAGTTACCTTGGGTCATCTTACACAGATATTGACTAAAATTTCCTCCGGTCACCTTACACAGATATAAACGTTGGTTTTCTCTTCCCACCTTATTAACAAACATGTTTATTTTGTTTACCTCTGATTTCCTACTAAATATATTTATTTTTGTTACCTCTAATCACCTTACACTCATATTGACGTTGGTAACCCTGGTCACCTTACATCTGTATGTACTTTGGTTATCTGCGGTCACCTTGGACATCTCTTGACTATGTTTACCTCTGGTCACCTTACAATCATGTCCTGGTCACATTACACACGTATTCAGTTTGGTTAACTCTGGTCACCTAACACATATATTGACGTTGGTTACCTCGGGTCATTTCAACTAATAGGCCGGAGAACAGTTATTTCGTAGTGCATTTCTTTTAGACAATAAATGAAAATTCAAAAAATCCCACCTTCGCTTTCTCAATAATATTTTTACAGTGTGGTGTACTACTTTTGGGACAAATTATAGCAAAATTACAGAAAACTCAAAATATGGACAATTTTATGTTAAAGGGATCTTGAATTCTTTTAACAGCTTCCGAGATACTAATTTTTAACCTTTTTTTGGTTGGACCAAATCACTACTTTACTTTAAAATTCATAACCCTAATTTTTTTGCAGTGTAGTTTCATTCCCCTACTTTCTATTTGAGGCATAAAACATGAAGAAATAAATTTGTAAAGGGTATAAAAAAAAATAGCAAGTAACACACTGTCCACACTAGGGACTATATTCTCGTAGACAACGAAAATCAAAGGACGACAACGAAAATCAAAGGACGATGACTGTGTTCCCGGACCAATATTGACTATGGTTACATCTGGTCACCTTACACCGCTGTTGATATATTGACTTAGGTTACCTCTGGTCACCTTGGACACATATTGACTATGTTCACCTCTGATCCAGTTACAATGATGCTCTGGTCACATTACACACTCATTTAATTTGGTTACCACTGGTCCACTTGTACATATATTCACTATGTTGACCTCTGGTCACCTTACAATAATGCTCACATAACACAATCATTCACTTTGGTTACTTCTGGTCACCAAACACATATATTACTGTTAGTTACCTTGGGTCATCTTACACAGATATTGACTAAAATTTCCTCCGGTCACCTTACACAGATATAAACGTTGGTTTTCTCTTCCCACCTTATTAACAAACATGTTTATTTTGTTTACCTCTGATTTCCTACTAAATATATTTATTTTTGTTACCTCTAATCACCTTACACTCATATTGACGTTGGTAACCCTGGTCACCTTACATCTGTATGTACTTTGGTTATCTGCGGTCACCTTGGACATCTCTTGACTATGTTTACCTCTGGTCACCTTACAATCATGTCCTGGTCACATTACACACGTATTCAGTTTGGTTAACTCTGGTCACCTAACACATATATTGACGTTGGTTACCTCGGGTCATTTCAACTAATAGGCCGGAGAACAGTTATTTCGTAGTGCATTTCTTTTAGACAATAAATGAAAATTCAAAAAATCCCACCTTCGCTTTCTCAATAATATTTTTACAGTGTGGTGTACTACTTTTGGGACAAATTATAGCAAAATTACAGAAAACTCAAAATATGGACAATTTTATGTTAAAGGGATCTTGAATTCTTTGAACAGCTTCCGAGATACTAATTTTTAACCTTTTTTTGGTTGGACCAAATCACTACTTTACTTTAAAATTCATAACCCTAATTTTTTTGCAGTGTAGTTTCATTCCCCTACTTGCTATTTGAGGCATAAAACATGAAGAAATAAATTTGTAAAGGGTATAAAAAAAAATAGCAAGTAACACACTGTCCACACTAGGGACTATATTCTCGTAGACAACGAAAATCAAAGGACGACAACGAAAATCAAAGGACGATAACTGTGTTCCCGGACCAATATTGACTATGGTTACATCTGGTCACCTTACACCGCTGTTGATATATTGACTTAGGTTACCTCTGGTCACCTTGGACACATATTGACTATGTTTACCTCTGGTCCAGTTACAATGATGCTCTGGTCACATTACACACTCATTTAATTTGGTTACCACTGGTCCACTTGTACATATATTCACTATGTTGACCTCTGGTCACCTTAGAATAATGCTCACATAACACAATCATTCACTTTGGTTACTTCTGGTCACCAAACACATATATTACTGTTAGTTACCTTGGGTCATCTTACACAGATATTGACTAAAATTTCCTCCGGTCACCTTACACAGATATAAACGTTGGTTTTCTCTTCCCACCTTATTAACAAACATGTTTATTTTGTTTACCTCTGATTTCCTACTAAATATATTTATTTTTGTTACCTCTAATCACCTTACACTCATATTGACGTTGGTAACCCTGGTCACCTTACATCTGTATGTACTTTGGTTATCTGCGGTCACCTTGGACATCTCTTGACTATGTTTACCTCTGGTCACCTTACAATCATGTCCTGGTCACATTACACACGTATTCAGTTTGGTTAACTCTGGTCACCTAACACATATATTGACGTTGGTTACCTCGGGTCATTTCAACTAATAGGCCGGAGAACAGTTATTTCGTAGTGCATTTCTTTTAGACAATAAATGAAAATTCAAAAAATCCCACCTTCGCTTTCTCAATAATATTTTTACAGTGTGGTGTACTACTTTTGGGACAAATTATAGCAAAATTACAGAAAACTCAAAATATGGACAATTTTATGTTAAAGGGATCTTGAATTCTTTGAACAGCTTCCGAGATACTAATTTTTAACCTTTTTTTGGTTGGACCAAATCACTACTTTACTTTAAAATTCATAACCCTAATTTTTTTGCAGTGTAGTTTCATTCCCCTACTTGCTATTTGAGGCATAAAACATGAAGAAATAAATTTGTAAAGGGTATAAAAAAAAATAGCAAGTAACACACTGTCCACACTAGGGACTATATTCTCGTAGACAACGAAAATCAAAGGACGACAACGAAAATCAAAGGACGATAACTGTGTTCCCGGACCAATATTGACTATGGTTACATCTGGTCACCTTACACCGCTGTTGATATATTGACTTAGGTTACCTCTGGTCACCTTGGACACATATTGACTATGTTCACCTCTGGTCCAGTTACAATGATGCTCTGGTCACATTACACACTCATTTAATTTGGTTACCACTGGTCACCTTGTACATATATTCACTATGTTGACCTCTGGTCACCTTACAATAATGCTCACATAACACAATCATTCACTTTGGTTACTTCTGGTCACCAAACACACATATTACTGTTAGTTACCTTGGGTCATCTTACACAGATATTGACTAAAATTTCCTCCGGTCACCTTACACAGATATAAACGTCGGTTTTCTCTTGCCACCTTATTAACAAACATGTTTATTTTGTTTACCTCTGATTTCCTACTAAATATATTTATTTTTGTTACCTCTAATCACCTTACACTCATATTGACGTTGGTAACCCTGGTCACCTTACATCTGTATGTACTTTGGTTACCTGCGGTCACCTTGGACATCTCTTGACTATGTTTACCTCTGGTCACCTTACAATCATGTCCTGGTCACATTACACACGTATTCAGTTTGGTTAACTCTGGTCACCTAACACATATATTGACGTTGGTTACCTCGGGTCATTTCAACTAATAGGCCGGAGAACACAGTTATTTCGTACTGCATTTCTTTTAGACAATAAATGAAAATTCAAAAAATCCCACCTTCGCTTTCTCAATAATATTTTTACAGTGTGGTGTACTACTTTTGGGACAAATTATAGCAAAATTACAGAAAACTCAAAATATGGACAATTTTATGTTAAAGGGATCTTGAATTCTTTGAACAGCTTCCGAGATACTAATTTTTAACCTTTTTTTGGTTGGACCAAATCACTACTTTACTTTAAAATTCATAACCCTAATTTTTTGCAGTGTAGTTTCATTCCCCTACTTGCTATTTGAGGCATAAAACATGAAGAAATAAATTTGTAAAGGGTTTTAAAAAAAATAGCAAGTAACACATTGTCCACACTAGGGACTATATTCGTAGACAATGAAAATCAAAGGACGATAACTGTGTTCCCGGACCAATATTGACTATGGTTACATCTGGTCACCTTACACCGCTGTTGATATATTGACTTAAGTTACCTCTGGTCACCTTGGACACATATTGACTATGTTCACCTCTGGTCCAGTTACAATGATGCTCTGGTCACATTACACACTCATTTAATTTGGTTACCACTGGTCACCTTGTACATATATTCACTATGTTGACCTCTGGTCACCTTACAATAATGCTCACATAACACAATCATTCACTTTGGTTACTTCTGGTCACCAAACACATATATTACTGTTAGTTACCTTGGGTCATCTTACACAGATATTGACTAAAATTTCCTCCGGTCACCTTACACAGATATAAACGTCGGTTTTCTCTTGCCACCTTATTAACAAACATGTTTATTTTGTTTACCTCTGATTTCCTACTAAATATATTTATTTTTGTTACCTCTAATCACCTTACACTCATATTGACGTTGGTAACCCTGGTCACCTTACATCTGTATGTACTTTGGTTACCTGCGGTCACCTTGGACATCTCTTGACTATGTTTACCTCTGGTCACCTTACAATCATGTCCTGGTCGCATTACACACGTATTCAGTTTGGTTAACTCTGGTCACCTAACACATATATTGACGTTGGTTACCTCGGGTCATTTCAACTAATAGGCCGGAGAACAGTTATTTCGTAGTGCATTTCTTTTAGACAATAAATGAAAATTCAAAAAATCCCACCTTCGCTTTGTCAATAATATTTTTACAGTGTGGTGTACTACTTTTGGGACAAATTATAGCAAAATTACAGAAAACTCAAAATATGGACAATTTTATGTTAAAGGGATCTTGAATTCTTTGAACAGCTTCCGAGATACTAATTTTTAACCTTTTTTTTGGTTGGACCAAATCACTACTTTACTTTAAAATTCATAACCCTAATTTTTTTGCAGTGTAGTTTCATTCCCCTACTTGCTATTTGAGGCATAAAACATGAAGAAATAAATTTGTAAAGGGTATAAAAAAAAATAGCAAGTAACACACTGTCCACACTAGGGACTATATTCTCGTAGACAACGAAAATCAAAGGACGACAACGAAAATCAAAGGACGATAACTGTGTTCCCGGACCAATATTGACTATGGTTACATCTGGTCACCTTACACCGCTGTTGATATATTGACTTAGGTTACCTCTGGTCACCTTGGACACATATTGACTATGTTCACCTCTGGTCCAGTTACAATGATGCTCTGGTCACATTACACACTCATTTAATTTGGTTACCACTGGTCACCTTGTACATATATTCACTATGTTGACCTCTGGTCACCTTACAATAATGCTCACATAACACAATCATTCACTTTGGTTACTTCTGGTCACCAAACACATATATTACTGTTAGTTACCTTGGGTCATCTTACACAGATATTGACTAAAATTTCCTCCGGTCACCTTACACAGATATAAACGTTGGTTTTCTCTTCCCACCTTATTAACAAACATGTTTATTTTGTTTACCTCTGATTTCCTACTAAATATATTTATTTTTGTTACCTCTAATCACCTTACACTCATATTGACGTTGGTAACCCTGGTCACCTTACATCTGTATGTACTTTGGTTATCTGCGGTCACCTTGGACATCTCTTGACTATGTTTACCTCTGGTCACCTTACAATCATGTCCTGGTCACATTACACACGTATTCAGTTTGGTTAACTCTGGTCACCTAACACATATATTGACGTTGGTTACCTCGGGTCATTTCAACTAATAGGCCGGAGAACACAGTTATTTCGTAGTGCATTTCTTTTAGACAATAAATGAAAATTCAAAAAATCCCACCTTCGCTTTCTCAATAATATTTTTACAGTGTGGTGTACTACTTTTGGGACAAATTATAGCAAAATTACAGAAAACTCAAAATATGGACAATTTTATGTTAAAGGGATCTTGAATTCTTTGAACAGCTTCCGAGATACTAATTTTTAACCTTTTTTTGGTTGGACCAAATCACTACTTTACTTTAAAATTCATAACCCTAATTTTTTTGCAGTGTAGTTTCATCCCACTACTTGCTATTTGAGGCATAAAACATGAAGAAATAAATTTGTAAAGGGTATAAAAAAAAATAGCAAGTAACACACTGTCCACACTAGGGACTATATTCTCGTAGACAACGAAAATCAAGGGACGATAACTGTTTTCCCGGACCAATATTGACTATGGTTACCTCTGGTCACCTTACACCGCTGTTGATATATTGACTTAGGTTACCTCTGGTCACCTTAGACACATATTGACTATGTTTACCTCTTGTCCAGTTACAATGATGCTCTGGTCACATTACACACTCATTTAATTTGGTTACCTCTGGTCACCTTGTACATATATTCATTATGTTGTCCTCTGGTCATCTTACAATAATGCTCACATAACACAATCATTCACTTTGGTTACTTCTGGTCACCAAACACATATATTGATGATAGTTACCTTGGGACAAATTATAGCAAAATTATAGAAAACTCAAAATATGGACGTTTTTATGTTAAAGGGATCTTGAATTTTTTGGACAGCTTCCGAGATACCAATTTTTTTAACCAAAAAAGTATGTACATTTAATTGGTTTAGACTTGAGGTCCAATTGAAGTGTACCTCAAGTAGACAAAATTTTGTAAAGTTTGATGGTTTTATACATTAATATTCATTATATCAGCGTTTATGTAGATTGAATTAGTCTGTATTTGAGGTACAGTTGATGTGCACCTCAAGTAGACAAAGCCTGTCCAACATTTTGGATGGTAATACACATCAATATTTATCATAATTATGTGTATGTGGTTTGAATGGTCTGTTCTTGGGGTATAGATGATGAGTACTTCAAAACATCTGTGGTGGGTATGGTCAATATTGGCATCTGCCTATCCGTGCAATTAAGGGGTAGGTAATTTTTTTTAATTTTTTTTGGCCTATGTTCACATAATTAAGAATAAGTAAGGATTCAGGCATGTAGCAGAGACATTCAGCATTTGTTTGAGACATAATATACCCCTATGGCATGCATTAGTGGTACCGGGGGAAGGTATTCATTCTTATGGGATATTGCCTGTATGTTGCTTTTTTAGCATTTTGGGTTTGTTCAACTTATTTTTTGCTTGAGGACACGCCTTTTTTATTAGAAAAAAGGCGTCTTATAGTTCTTCTTCCATATACTGCCCACATTCAACTTTCTGAATATACTGGCAAATTAAGTTAACCAAGGCCTTTGCAATGCTCCGCTTGGTCCATAGGGTAATCCCATTTAAATACATCAGAAAAGTATTAAAATAGAAAATGATATCATAATCATGCCTTAAATTAAAACACTTTCATCAGCAACATTAAACAGTAATACCTAAAAATAAAATTCCTTCACATACATAATCATGGCTAAAATTAAATAATTTTTAAAATAGAAAATGACATCATAATCATGCCTAAAATTAAAAAGCCTCCAGGGCTAAAAATAAACAAAAAACCTTCATCAGCAACATTTTATATTTCAAAATTTCCAATGGAGTTTATTTTACTAAAGTTATTGGCCAATTTCCAATGGAATTTATTAATACTAAAGTTATTGGCAAATTTCCAATATACATAATTTAGAACCAGCGTAGCTGAGATATTCAAATGAGTTTAAATTACAACCCCAATAAATTTGCAACCATAAACATGACAAAAGCCCATTTAAATACATCATAAAATTATTAAAAAATTTAAATACATCATAAGGCTATTAAAATAGAAAATGACATCATAGTCATGGCTAAAAATAAACAAAAACCCTTCATCAGCAACATTTTATATTGGCAAATTTCCAATGAAGTTTATTGTACTAAAGTTATTTGCAAATTCCCAATGGAATCTATTAACAATAAAGTTATTGGCAAATTTCCAATATACATAATTTAAAAGCACTGTAGGTGAGATATTCAAATGAGTTTGAATAACCAACCTTGCACTGCTTTTAAATTATGTTTTGTTCTTAAGTAATTGTCCGTTAACCTGGAAACCCTTGTTTTTTCCCTCTTTTGCCCCTTATTCCTTAACGGTTTGAGCCATAACCCCCCAAAGCCAATTCTTACCATCCCTTTGTGGTATGGAAACTTGCGGCATAATTTCAGAGAAATTCATACACCATTCCACAAGTTATTGTCTGAAAACTAGAAAAATGCTTATTTGGGCCCTTTTTTGGCCCCACATTCCTGTTTGGACCAAAACTCTCAGCAGATCAAAGAACCCCCATAATTCAATTTTTAATGAAATCAAACAAGGTTTAATTTTGGACCCTTCGGTCCTCAATGTGGATAAATTTAAAAACGAGGCCCAAAATCCAAAAATCTAAATATACACGGTTAGATTCAGCATATCAAAGAACCCCATATATTCAATTTTTGTTGAAATCAAACAAAAGTGTAATTTTGGACCCCGATTTGGACCAACTTGAAAACTAGGCCCATAATCAAAAATCTAAATACATGTTTAGATTCAGCATATCAAAGAACCCCAAGAATTCAATTTTTGTTAAAATCAAATAAGTTTAATTTTGGAACCTTTGGACCGTAATGTAGACCAATTTGAAAACGGGACCAAAAATTAAGAATCTAAATACACGGTTAGATTCAGCATATCAAAGAACCCCAATATTTCAATTTTTGATAAAATCAAACCATATCATTATTATTTGCTTTTATATATAAACCAGAAATAACCAACCACCCCAAATTTTTTGAACCCCTTTATGATTTATCACCCCCAAACTCAATCCCAGCCTTCCCTTTGTGGTATGGTACCTTGCAGTAAGTAAGAGAGATCCATACACTTGAACACAAGTTATTATCTGGAAACTAGAAAAATGCTCTTTTTTGTTGCCCCATGTTGGCCCCAAATTCCTAAACGTTTATGACAATTACCCCAAAACTCAAACATAACTTTCCCTTCGTGATATGGAACCTTGTAGTTCAATTTCATAAAGATCCGTACACTTACACACAAGTTATTGTCCTGAAACTAGAAAAATGCTTGTTTTTTTGCCCCTTTTTGGTACCTAGTTCCTAAAATTTTGAGGCAATTACCCCCAAAATCAATCACAGCCTTTCCTTTGAGGTATGGTACCTTGCAGTACAATTTCAGAGAGATTCATACACTTGAACACAAGTTATTGTTTGGAAACTAGAAAAATGCTTATTTTTGGCCCCTTTTTGGACCCTTATTTTTAAACGTTTTGGGCATTTACCCCTAAACTCAAACCCAGCTTTCCCTTTGTGATATTGAACCTTGTAGTACAATTTCAGAAAGATCTATACACTTACACACAAGTTATTGTCATGAAACTAGAAAAATGCTTGTTTTTGCCCCTAATTCCTAAAACTTTGAGGCAATTACCCCAAAAATTAATCTTAGCATTCCCTTTGTGATATGGAACCTTGCAGTACAATGTCAGAGAGATCCATACACTAACACACAAGTTATTGTCTGGCCCCATAACCCTTAAAATGAATCCCAACCTTCTACTTGTTGTATCAAACATTGTGGTACAATTTCAGAACAATCGAAATACTTATACACAAGTTATTATCCTGAAACTAGAAAAATCACAAAACAAGCAGGGTTATGGGGCCAGACAATAACTTGTGTGTTAGTGTATGGATCTCTCTGACATTGTACCACAAGGTTCCAAAAATGCTAATTCCTTAACTGTTGGTACCATAACCCCCAAAATCAATCCCAACCTTCCTTTTGTGGTATTGAACCTTATGGTAAAATTTCATAGAGATCCATTTACTTAAACTAAAGTTATTGTGCAAAAACCAATGTGTCTTCGGAAGACGACAACAACGACACTAACTTCATACCAATATGCGATTTGCGGTTGTATAAAAACTAGAGGAGCCTGTGTTGCTCACCTGATATTTTTGTTTACAATTGATGTATGAATAATGCAACAATAATACTTTTTTTAAAGGAATCTGTGTGAATCAAAATCTAATCTTTCGTTTGATTTTAACTGCTTTCAACCCATTTATCATTTTAAAAATTGAATTTGTCTATGAAGTTTCAGAGGAGAAATTGCCTATAAAGGGCAATAACTCCTTAAGGGGTCAATTGACCATATTGGTCATGTTAACTTTTTTGTAGAATTTACTTTGCTGAACATTATTGCTGTTTATAGTTTATCTCTATCTATAATAATATTCAAGATAATAACCAGAAACTGCAAAATTTCCTTAAAATTACTAATCCAGGGGCAGCAACCCAACAACAGGTTGTCTGATTTGTCTGGAAATTTCAGGGCACATAGACATGTTTACCCCCTGTCGCATTTCCTCTAAATGCTTTAGTTTCAGAGATATAAACCAAAATCAGCATTTTACCCCTATGTTCTATTTTTAGCCATGTCGCCATGTTCGTTGAAGGCAAGGTCGTCGGACACATTTTTAAAACTAGATACCTGAATGATGATTTGGCCAAGTTTGGTTAAATTTGTCTCAGTAGCTTTAGAGAAGATATTTGTAAAAGATTACAAAAATTTACAGATAAAATGCTTTGCTGAGCGCAGCCTGATACGACCGCAGAGGTCGAACCCTGAACAGTTTGGGCAAATTTGGACACAATATTCAAGCTTGATACTCTCTAAATTTGGATTGTGATCAAATTTTTGACATAATATAGGTTTCTGACACAAAATAAATGTGGTCAAAGATCTTACAAATCTATTGCGCAATACTGTGCTATTAAAGATTTCTTCTTGAAACTTTTCAAAAATTCGAAATTTGAAAAATTTTGAAAAAAAATATGAAATCCCTTAAAAAGATTGGAAAAAAAATCCCCCCCCCCCCATACTTTTTGAAACCCCCCTTGGAGCAATAACCCCAAAACTCAATCCCAGTCTTTCCTTTGTAGTATGGAACATTGTAGTACAATACCAGAGAGATCCATACACTAACACAAGTTATAATCTGGAAACTAGAAAAATGCTTGTTTTGGACCTTTTTGGTCCTTTATTCCTAAACTGTTGGCCCCATAACCCTTAAAATGAATCCCAACCTTCTACTTGTGGTATTAAACATTGTAGTACAATTTCAGAGCAATCGAAATACTTATACACAAGTTATTGTCCTGAAACTAGGAAAATGCTTGTTTTGGGCCCCTAATTCCTAAACGGTTGGGACCATCATCCCCAAAATCAATCCCGACCTTCCTTTTGTGGTATTGAACCTTCTTAAAAATTTCATAGAGATCCATTCACTTACACTAAAGTTATTGTCTGGAAACCAATGTCTCTTCGGACTTTTTGTAGTCATATAAAAATTGCTGAAAATTGACTACAAAGGGCAATAACTTCTTAAGGGGTCAATTGACAATTTTGGTCATGTTGACTTATTTGTATATCTTACTTTGCTTAACATTATTGCTGTTTACAGTTTATATCTCTATCTATAATAATATTCAAGATAATAACCAAAAACTGCAAAATTTTCTTTAAATTACCAATTCAGGGGCAGCAACCCAACAAGTTGTCTGATTTGTCTGAAAACTCTCAGGGCAGATAGATCTTGACCTGATGAACAATTTTACCCCATGTCAGATTGCTCTTTATGCTTTGGTTTCAGAGATATAAGCCAAAATCTACATTTTACCCCTATGTTCTATTTTAAGCCATGGCAGCCATGTTGGTTGGCGGGCCTTGTCATCGGACACATTTTTAAAACTAGATTGTGGCCAAGTTTGCTTAAATTTGGCCCTGTAGTTTCAGAGGAGAAGATTTTTGTAAAAGTTAACAGACGAAGACAATCGACGTATGACAGACGCCAAGTGATGAGAAAAGCTCACTTGGCCTTTCAGGCCAGGTGAGCTGAAAAATTATATTTCAAAATGCTATCTCTTTATAACACTGATGTTTCAGAGAGGTTTGATAAAACAGACTGAGCATAACTTGTTGATAATGGTGTTAACAGAATGATGGATGGCTATGTCAACTCACATTTGCCTCTACAAATACAAGACAACCACAGAAGTAAAACAAACACAATATATAAATAAATGGGGAATGTGTCAATGGGACACAGAGGATACCCCCGCTTGCATATCATATAAAGTTATAAATGGACCTAACTGAAGAACGGTAAAAGTAACGCTACCCAAATTTGTACTTGATCTGAGTTTTGTGGTAATGAGTATTGTGTAGAAGATTTATAAATTTTGGTTGAGGCAACCTTGAAGCTAGAGAACGGAAACAAAAAACTCAGCAATTTTTCCATTTGTAAAGGGGCATAACTCTAGAACGATAAAAGTAAAACCCCAAAAAATTCAAACTTGATCTGTATTTTGTGTTAATAACTTAAATAAGCATTGTGTATAAGTTTCATTAACTTTTGGATGTACGGACAGACATACAGATGTATGGAAGTGCAGATAGACAAGGGTAAAATTAATGCCCCCTCCACTTTAGCGGGGGCATAAAAAATATACAAATGTATACATATGTTTCTGAATACTGGAACACTGTTTTATGTGTTTTCAATTTACTCTTTTGGTTACAAAGTTCTTCATAAAGATTATTACTGGCCCACAGCTTGTTCAGTTCGTCTACCATCTTGTTGTAAAATGCATACCAATGGAATGAGAATAGTGCAGAAGATTTAATTAAACTGTCTGTCACATTGCTCAACCCAGTGAATTTGCAGGCAACTTTTATTGTTGATTCATTTGATAATCATGATAATACTTCATCCTGTTTCTGAAAAGAAAAAAAATTGTACAGAACAATACAAAACAAAAACCTTAAAAGTTAAAATATAATTTCTGTACTGTTAATACTTCTTTTAAGTTCACACACTTGTATATCAGTAAATATCAACAAGACCAAAACCAGGTCTGGACATGCAATTGATTGAGGTAACATATATACTCGATATATACTGATCATACATGTAAGGAGACTTTGTTCAGTCAAGGGTGTAACTTAACTAAGTTATTAGAGAAAAATAACATACATTTGTTATTGTGGGTTAAAAAATTAAAAAAACTGTGATAACATATGTATGTTACATGTTTCAAAGGGGCAATATACATCCTTTAAATTTGTTAAATTGTATACAAGTTCTATTGATATTATTATTGTCTTTATGTATACTAAACTTTAGAAAGATATAACAGTCCATAGTTTGCCAATCATGCATAGTACACCTATGTTATTACAGAAAATATATGCCTGTAATAACTAAAGGGTGTTATTACAGCTTCTCTACATCTCTTCAAAGCATTTGCTCAGACATATATCACAATGTATTTGAATTCATTGTAAGAAATAATGATCAGAGCATGTAATGAGGTTCTGTGCAAGCTTCCAAGTAATTCCCAAGTGTCTCATATAATAAGTTACATGCCTGTAATAACTAAGCCTTGTTATTACAGCTAAGTTTATCACTGAAAAGCCTTGTCTCATTGATTTACCATGGTTGATCAAAAATGTATTAATTGATTTGAAAAATTAGTTATCAAGGTTATGTATTAAGTAACTGTGCAAAGTTTCAAGAATTCCCAAGTGCCCACTAAAAATAAAAATATTTATGATATATTTAACTAATAACAAACATATGTTACTACAGATTAAAAAAAAAGAGTAGACAACTCCTGAAAGTATCTGTAATAACACACATATGTTATTTTTTTCTCTAATAACTTATTTAAGTTACACCCTTGACTGGTGTTACTGGTCATACATGTAAGGAGACAAGAACAGTTTGACGAAAAATTTTCCATGTACAATGAGTATTGTAAAATTTCAAACTATCCTCAAACAGGAAGTGAATCATGTCTATTTGTCATATACAGTACAACCTGTGACTTCCTCGATCTTAGTTATGTCCACCCTCTAGTATGATCACCATCGAATGGTGGCCATTTATTGGGGTATTCAATCTTGAGATGTTAGCCATTTATTGGGGTTATAAAACATAGGTTGATGTTATATCTAATTTTATTATACTTCACGTTAAAATGCCATATTTTGATAGGCTAATACGAGGGTGTTAATTTACTCTATTACCCTTCATGGAGACGCTTGATCAAGTGTGCGCTTTATTAAATATGACTCTATCCTATGGCAAATACTCTATTACCCTTCACGGAGACGCTTGATCAAGTGTGCGCTTTATTAAATACGACTCTATCCTATGGCAAATACTCTATTACCATTCACGGGGACGCTTGATCAAGTGTGCGCTTTATTAAATATGGATGGTTGTTATGTACAAGATGTCATAGTTTATTACTTTGAATTTGAAATTTAATCGACAGTATTAACAGAACATTCAGTATAATAAATTAAATAACACATATCTGAATGGGTGATAGAGCAGATTGTTACCCCTCGAAAAGTCATTGTCAACCTTGGCTTCGCCTCAGTTGACAATGTTTTCTCGGGGTAACAATCTGCTCTATCACCCTCTCAGCTGTGTGTTATTTATATAATGTTACCTGTTGAAATCAATCAGGGTTGAAGTTTTCAGCTTGTATGTTTCATTAAAAATTACCTGTACTGGTAACTCAGGTTTCTTCTCAAATTGACATTTCACCTTTTCTTGAAAATGTAGAATAGAATGTTTGTTTTAGTCTTTGTTACTTCATATCATTTGTTGATTTTTCTGTCTTTAAATTTACATATTTTCCTTTTTTTCTAATTTTTTTTTTTATGTTATTATTTTTTATTTGTTTTTTTGCTTTTCATTCTTTTAATTTCTTCTTGGAAAGAATCTTTAGTAGAAATGACAAAAATTCAAATATAAGTTATTGACTAGCATTTGAAAACAAAAGAGAGAATCCTTTAGTATTTTTTTTCAGTAAAAAAAAGTTACTGTACATGATGTACATGGTATTCTATTGTTTGTTTGCATTATTAAATGAATTATTATTAATTATAACTTATAATCATGCAAATGATATGTTTAAAGGAACCATGAAGCAAGCAATTTAACAAGCCAGTTTATTCACAAATTTAAATTATCAATATCATGAATATCAATCCTTTTATAATAAATTTTGTTAACAAAGTTGTACAATCTATTATCATGATTATTATTCAGGAAAGCTACAAATATCATTATATGGTATAGGAATAAACTATTTTTGTTTATCTTTGATATTTTTCTGATCTCAAAACGAGTTTTACATGAAAAATTCGTAAGGGTTCCGCGGAACCCAGTGTCTCCCCTACTTTTTCTGTTAATCGCAGGCTCAACAAAAATGAGGAAATAAATCAATAAAAATATTCCTCTTGATACTATCTTTTGATTGTAAGAAGCTTTTGTCCAAGTTTGGTAAAAATCCAGGATAGTTTATGAATCTAATAAATGTTTAAAAACTTTAACTGCAGACTGAATGTAATGTTAACTGGAAGAAAACAAAATTTCCTTCTAGATACTAGCATTTGATCATAAACAAGCTTCTGTCCAAGTTTGGTACAAATCCAAAATAGTATAAGAAAGTTATTAAAATTTTAAAAACTTTAACCACAGAGTGAATGTGTTGTTTCCTGGCAGAAAATCTAAGTCCATTTAAAAGTAAAAAATGGAAAAAATGGATTTATTTTTTTTACAAAATTTCCTTCTAGATACTAGCTTTTGATCATAAACAAGCTTCTGTCCAAGTTTGGTACAAATCCAAAATAGTATAAGAAAGTTATTAAAATTTTAAAAACTTTAACCACAGAGTGAATGTGTTGTTTCCTGGCAGAAAATCTTAGTCCATTTAAAAGTAAAATAAGGAAAAAATGGATTTATTTTTTTACAAAATTTACTTCTGGATACTATCTTATGATCATAAACAAGCTTCTGTCCAAGTTTGGTACAAACCCAGGATAGTTTAAGAAAGTTATTAAAATTTTAAAAACTTTAACCACAGAGTGAATGTAATATTTCCCGGCAGAAAAACTAAGTCCATTTATAAGTAAAATACGGAAAAAATGGAATTTTATTTTTACAAAATTTACTTCTGGATACTATCTCATGATCATAAACAAGCTTCTGTCCAAGTTTGGTAGAAATCAAGGATAGTTTAAGAAAGTTATTAAAATTTCAAAAACTTTAACCACAGAGTGAATATTTGTGGATGCCGCCGACGATGCCGACGACGACGCCGACGGAATGTAGGATCGCTATGTCTCGCTTTTTCGACTAAAGTCGAAGGCTCGACAAAAATGACTAAAGAGACTTACAAAGAAACTATTTAAAGAAAAATTGTCTTGCTTTTTGAAAAAAATTGTAAACTTATCAAATATGTTATCTTCAGTTTGGCTAATTTTGTCAGTTAACAGGCAAAATTTGTCTCCAGAAAAAAATAAAGTACACTTCTATATAGATTGTGATATTTTTATGGTCTATTAATTAAATCACTTTTTGTTCTGTGTATTATATTGTCGAAACAGCAGGACTGGCATATGCATGATACATATTCTTGGTATACATTTGCCAAGAATATTTCACTCAACTCAGGCCTTTTAGATAAAGTTAATAATTGCAGGGACTTGAATGAATTAGATTCTTTAAAGCCATTGATTAAAAATGGTTTTTAAGAAAAAAAATGAGTATATTTTTGAAAATAAAATAAAAACTTATGATGAAAACAGTAAACTCAAATGCTTCACTAAGTAAAGAAATAGTGGTCATAATTTAGAAATAGAAAATGGTGAATAAAAATTCCTATAAAGGATAGAATTGTTTGTAAAATTAACATAACAACTTAGAGATAATCTATTTGAAAATTGTTTACCTTCTTATAATAATGTCTCTGACCAGTTTATGAATAAAATCTTGAATCTTATAAATAAAATCTTAACCAAGAACAAAAAAGTAAAAGAAATGCTAAACCTCTATAACATGGAACATGTTTAAAATATTGGCTCCTTTATAAAAGAAAGTCAATAGAACTGAGGGCAGAAACCTAATAACTTTTTTCCATGTGTTTTGATTTCTTATAGAATTGTTATTTCTTTGCATTATAATGTTTGTTTTGGTTTTTTTTTGTCAGAAACTTGTTTAAATAGTAATATGTTTATATGACAATAAAAAAAATTATCAAATTTTTCTGTAATGAATTCTTTGAATAAACATGTAATTATTCAATAGAGAAATAATGAATTGCCTAAATTTTATTTAGAATATTAGTCCTAAAGATAATCTTAAACATTTGTTAAACAATGTTAAATGCAGTAAGTATAAACAATTTTGATTTTAGAAAATTAATTTGAGAACCACCTTTTCAATGGAAAAAGGCAGGCGTTGTGAAAGTTTGCATTATATTAGAAGATGATATTCATTTATTATAGACTTGCCAAAAAATATATGTAAAAAATAACTTAAATTGATAGAATTATTTAAAAGTTATTACATCAACACAAACATTTCCAAACAGTCATGAGAAAATTTTTACAAAAGTTAGCAAGCTATATGTTCAACTAGTTTTATTATTTCATTTTATTTTTGAATTTTCATGTCATAATCACAGCTATTAAATTTTGACAAACACAAAAAGTAATATATTTTCCCTGAGACACTTTACCTGTAAGTTATGTAATTTTAACACTTCAATGCTGTCATGATTTCTCTTTATCCTTGACTAGTTTTTGATTAATACCTTGTGTATTAATTAAGCAGCAGGGGGTATAATGAAGTACATTTAGGGCCATCATGGTGACCATATTTTTTATGGATTTTATACTTACAAAATATCTTAAATCATCTTAGGCTTGATGGCAGAGGGCTTGAACAATAAATTACTCTTTACCAAGTTGAAAAAAAACCAACAAAAAAACAAAAACAAAAACAAAATTTCTAGCATACGGACAGCATACTTTATGTACTTTCTGTTCAAAAAAGAAACTGACATACAGAAATGTATCAAAGAGATTTTTCAGGGCAAATAGATGTGTTTCCAATTGCTTTTAATAAATGAAAGGGGCCTAAGTGGACAAAATGGTCTAATCCGTCCAACTATTGTATCACTAGCTTGTCAATACTGAGGTTCATGAGGTTGAATCCCACACATAACAGGCGTTTGACTCCAATCTTAATTGCTAGGAATGTAAGTTTTCCTTCTAAAGATTGTGGTTCTCTCCCAACACTCAAGACTTCTTTGACTGTCACTAATAGTTATCTGTTGACATATACATGATATAGCTATATATAGATATGTACCGCCTTATTGTAGTTTTGGTAGTATAATGCAAATATCATATCCCCTGTATATACACATTTAAACATGTAAACTGCAAAAAATTCAAAGTCAATGAACCATTACTTATTGTGCAGGACCATATAACCTCCATGTAAATGAGAAATGTTCATGCTTATAAAATTGCATACCAAATACTATTGACTTATCTTAATTAAGTGGTGCCTGTTCCCCAAAACTCAAACTTTAACATGTGAACAATGTAAAAAGTTCAAAGTCAATGAACCATGATGAGGGGAGGGGCCATATAATTTCCATGGAAGAGACTTGCAAATGCTAAAACAACTGCCTACCAAATATGCTTCGGCCATTTCTCCTTAACTTATCTTATCACAATTTTTAAACAATAAACAAGTATCAAATTTGCGCACTTTCTTGTAAATTTCTTATGTCACAATGCTAAGGTTATTATGTCACAGTAAGAAACGATTGTTTTATGATGTTGATTCAGGCCTCTGGTCAATCGATGTAACTCATTTATAAATAAAATGCTTCGCTGGGCGCAGCTTGATACGACCGCAGAGGTCGAACCCTGAACAGTTGGGGCAAGTATGGACACAACATTCAAGCTTGATACAGCTCTGAATTTGGATTGTGATTAAATATTTGACACAGCATAGGTTTCTGACACAGAAAGAATGTGGTCTAAGAACTTCAATTTTTTTAATTTACCTATTATGGTCCAATGTCCAAAATCAAAATACATGGTTAGATTCAGCATATCAAAGAACCCCATATATTCAATTTTTGTTGAAATCAAATAAAGTTTAATTTTGGACCCCAACTTGGACCAACTTGAAAACTGGTCCCATAATCAAAAATCTAAACACATGTTTAGATTCAGCATATCAAAGTACCCCAAGAATTCAATTTTTGTTAAAATCAAACTAAGTTTAATTTTGGACCCTTTGGACCTTAATGTAGACCAATTTAAAAAACGGGACCCACAATTAAAAATCTGAAAACACGGTTAGATTTGGCATATCAAAGAACCCCAATAATTAAATTTTTGATGAAATCAAACAAAGTTTAATTTTGGACCCTTTTGACCTCAATATGAACCAATTTGATAGCGGGCCCACAAATAAAAAATCTAAATACATGGTAAGATTCAGCATATCAAAGAACCCCATATATTCAATTTTTGCCCGGGCCCCCCTTTTCGTGGGAAAAATTTGGTTGATTATATAGGAAATCACATAAGCATGACTAGAGCGGGCCCCCCCTTAGGTCAGTCAGCGGGCCCCCCCTTATGAAAAGTTCTGGATCCGCCACTGAAATCAAATGATAAAACACATCAAACGAATGGACAACAACTGTCATATTCCTGACTTGGTACAGACATTTTCAAATGTAGAAAATGGTGGATTGAACCTGGTTTTATAGCGCTAAACCTCTCTGAGACTTGTATGACAGTCGCATCAAATTCCATTATATTTACAACGATGCGTGAACAAAACAGACATAAAAGGTAACATTGTCAAAATATGGGTACAGCAGTCATCTCAATCTCAAAACAAACAAACATTTAACCAAGAAGCACAAAAAGCATCTATAAAATTTAACAACCACATTCATCAGATATAAGAAGATGTGGTATGATGAGTGCCAATGAGACAACTCTCCATCCAAGTCAAAATTTATAAAAGTAAACCATTATAGGTCACAGAATGGTCTTCAACACGGAGCCTTGGCTCACACCGAACAGTAAGCTATAAAGGGCCCCAAAAAATTACTAGTGTAATTGCTTACTTATATATATGTATTTTAAATCAACCCATAAAGGATTGAAATATTAAGAGTCCTGTGACTGCATTCACATCTACTCTTAGTGTAAATTCGTGTGTTTGATGCCAGAAAATGTAAACGTCACACAGGAAGAAATATAAAATAATTTTGTAGTTCAAAGTATTTTCAAAATTATAATTTCACATGGGGAATGGTGGTATACAGGGTTGAAAAATCAAATGTTTTTGTTAGGACTTATTTCAGAAAAAGACCGAGATTTAAAATTATCCAGAAGTTCTTTAGAATTTTTAAGAATCCACAAACGGTTAATACCACTACGTGAGTAAAATAATTTTGTCGTTCAAAGTATTTTCAAAATTATAATAGAACAATAACATAATGGTATTATAATAGAACAATAACAAAATGGTGGTGTCTAAGGGACATAACTAAGCCAATTTTTTTTTACCTATACAAGTAAATAAAATACACTTGTATAATCAGTGGACTCTTTCATATCTTCAATTTCTAAACATCAATATTAACTATTACATCAACTCATTATACATAATTTTTTTTCATTTTTCCTTTTTTTTTTAATCTGTATATATAAATCCATGTCTTGTTGTAAGTTTCCTCCTGTGACATAATCTTCAATTTGTTGAAGGCGGTCACCTATATGGTAGAAGTAGAAGAAGTAGAAGTGATCATGAGTGGTCCAAACCCATTACTTTATTCTTTACCAACCTTACTCTATCCCTTCTACTTCTGCTTCTTCCATATAGTGACCCCCTTTCTTTTACAACAACTGAACAAGACAGATTATATTATACAGACTATTACTATTATTTGTTATATTGGACATATTTTTTTACTTATATAAGTGAATAAAATGCTCTGCAGGGCGCAGCTTGATATGACCGCAGAGGTCGAACCCTGAACAGTTGGGGCTAGTATGGATACAACATTCAAGCTAAATCTAAATACATGGTTAGATTCAGCATATCAAAGAACCCCAAGAATTCAATTTTGATGAAATCAAACAAAGTTTAATTTTCGACCCTTTTGACCTCAATGTGGCTAAAGTTGATAACAGGGCCCAAAAATCAAAAATCTAAATACATGGTTAGATTCAGCATATCAAAGAACCCCATATATTCAATTTTTGTTGAAATCCAACAAAGTTTAATTTCGGACCCCGATTTGGACCAACTTGAAAACTGGGCCCATAATCAAAAATTTAAATACATGTTTAGATTCAGCATATCAAAGAACCCTAAGAATTCAATTTTTGTTAAAATCAAACTAAGTTTAATTTTGGACCCTTTGGACATTAATGTAGACCAATTTGAAAACGGAACCAAAAATTAAGAATCTAAATACACGGTTAGATTCGGCATATCAATGAACCCCAATAATTCAATTTTTGATGAAATCAAACAAAGTTTAATTTTGGACCCTTTGGACCTCAATGTGGACCAATTTAAAAACGGGGTCCAAAATCCAAAAACTTAAAAATACACGGTTAGATTCAGCATATTAAAGAACCCCATGATTTCAAGAATAAAACCCCATTGAAATTGGTCAAGAAATAAGCAATTTATACGAAGTATCTTCTTTTGCACAATACTGTGCAATTAAATATTTCTTGCTATTGTGCAATACTGTACAATTGACAATTTCTTGCTATTGCGCAATATTGTGCTATTTATTATTTCTTGCTATTGCGCAATACTGTGCAATTGAAGATTTCTTACTATTGCGCAATACTGAGCAATTGAAGATTTCTTGCTATTGTGCAATACTGTGCAATTGAAAATTTCTTGCTATTGCACAATACTTATTATATAATAATTTACACATCCTTTTTGGTGTGTATCTCCTATCATATCATTATTTTTTGCTTTTAAATATAAATCAGAAATAACCAACTTAAAATGGAAAATTTTAAAAGAAAAAAAAAAGGAAAAAAAAGAAAAAAAATGAAAAAAAAAATATCCCCCCCCCCCCCCCCAATTTTTTGAACCCCCTTATGATTCATCACCGCCAAACTTAATCCCAGCCTTCCCTTTGTGGTATGGTACCTTGCAGTACAATAACAGAGAGATCGATACACTTGAACACAAGTTATGGTCTGGAAACTAGGAAAATGTGTTTTTTTGGCCCCTTTTTGGCCCCAAATTCCTAAACGTTTAAGGCAATTACCCCCAAACTCAAACCCAGCTTTCCCTTCAGAAAGATCCATACACTTACACACAAGTTATTGTCCTGAAACTAGAAAAATGCTTGTTTTTTGCACATTTTTGGCCCCTAATTCCTAAAATATTGAGGCAATTACCCCCATCATCAATCCCAGCCTTCTCTTTGTGGTATGGTACATTGCAGTACAATTTCAGAGAGATCCATACACTTGAACACAAGTTATTGTCTGGAAACTAGAAAAATGCTTATTTTTGGACCCTTTTTGGCCCCCAATTCCTAAACGTTTTGGCAATTACCCCCAAACTCAATTCCAGCTTTCCCTTTGTGATATGGAACCTTGTAGTACAATTTCAGAAAGATCCATACCCTTACACACAAGTTATTGTCATGAAACTAGAAAAATGCTTGTTTTTTGCCCCTTTTTTGGCCCCCAATTCCTAAAATTTTGAGGCAATTACCCCCAAAATCAATCCCAGCATTCCTTTTGTGATATGGAACCTTGTGGTACAATGTCAGAGAGATCCATACACTAACACACAAGTTATGTCTGGAAGTTACAAAAATGCTTATTTTTGGCCCCTAATTCCTTTACTGTTGGTACCATAACCCCCAAATTCAATCCCAACCTTCCTTTTGGGGTATTGAACCTTGTGGTAAAATTTCATAGAGATCCATTCACTTAAACTAAAGTTAGAGTGCGAAAACCAATGTGTCTTCCTACGACGCCAGACGACGACGACAACGACGACGACGCCAACGTCATACCAATATACGACCACAGAAATTTTTTTGCAGTCGTATAAAAAGTCATCCTATCTTCTTTTCTTGAATTCTTAGGACTTCTTTTCTCTTATAGAACTTTAAATTGTCTGTCTTTTGCAGATCTCTTAACTAATCATTTAAGTGTAATTTCATGGACAATGAAAATCTCATTTGTCTGTTATCTTCAGAACACTGCTCTGCTCATTTACAATCCCCCAAGGAGCAATTTATGAAGGCCTTGCCAAATACTTAAGATCTTTGCACAATCAGTTTCTTTGTTGAATTAATTTAATTAGATGAAACATTGAACTCTAATAAAAAATTATGAGCTACATGTAACCTGGGAAAAATCATTAAAGTCATGTTTTTACATCTCAAAACTTGAGAATTTTTGTGGGATTGTAAAAAAAATTTACTTATACAGTTATACAAGTGAATTTTTGAGAAAATTAAGGGGAGATTATTCAAACATTATATAATTAACTTATATATGTATATTTTTTTTTTACTTCTTCAAGTAAATAAAGATTACTTGTACAAGTAGTACCCCTGACTGTCAGGTAGTTTGTTCCAATCAGTTATATTTCTTGGGAAGAAAGCTTCTTTTCTGTACTGTGTTTTGCATGATGGAATTTGGAAGCTGTTCAAATTTGAATGACTAGTTTGTCTTTTTTGTGGGATTAATTGATTATCTTTAGTTAATTATTGCAACCTTTTTGTGTTCTATTTTGTATAGCATTACCAATCTTGAATCTTTTCTTTTGTCAGAGAGGCTGCGCCATTCAAGTTGTTGTAACATGTTACCAACACTTGAGGCATTTCTATATTTGTTGGTAACATAGCACACAGCCCTCATTTGATCTTTTTCAATGCTATCTTTGTCTTGTTGTAAGTATGGATCCCAAACTAGCTTACTCTAGTGCAGGTCTTACTAAGGACTTGTATGCTTGCTCTTTAATGGATGTTGAGCTGATATTTAGGTTCCTCCTTAGAAAGCCTAGGGTGCTATTGTCTTATATGCTGTTAATGTGTATATCTCATTTAAGATTTGAGCTGATGGTTACCCCCAGATATTTTGCTGTTGTTCTAAAGAGTGACAGTGTAATGTATAGTTAAATGTGATTGGTTTTTTATTTCTGGTGACTGAAATTACATTTCACTTTTCTGGCTGGAATGCCATTTTCCACATAGTTTCCCATGATGCCAATTTGTCAAGATCTTGTAATGTGGATGCATCACAATTACATGTAGATGTCATTGCCAAATAAACTATTGTGTCGTCTGCAAATAAACATACTGTAGATGTTAGACCAGTTGGAATGTCATTTATATAATACAGAAAGAGACTCCAAGGTCCAAGAACTGACCCCTGTAGAACCCTGGACTCAACTGCAACATACTCAGATTTTTTCCCTCTAGAACTACTGCTTGTTTACGATTTCTTAGAAAATTCTGTATCCAGTTATTTAATTCCCCCTGTTACCCCTTAATGGTGAAGCTTATTAATTAGAAGAAAATGTGAAACTTTATCGAATGCTTTAGAAAAATCCATAACCAAAATATCTGTTTGTTTTCTGTTTTCTATGTTAAGTGAAACATCATCTATAAATTCAAGTAGTGGCGTTTCACAGGATCGACCTCTGTGAAATCTATGCTGTAGAAGATATAAGATGTTGTGATTATCTGCATGTTTCATGATGTGTTTTACTACTATGTGTTCTAAAAGTTTGCAACAAATACATGTGAGAGATATAGGGCGGTAGTTTTCAGGGTTATATTTTTGGCCTTTTTGTATACAGGAGAGACATGGGCAGCTTTCCAGTCATCTGGAACAACATCGGTTTTAACTGACTTCTCAAAGATCAATTGCGGATCCAGAAATTTTCATAAGTGCCAGTGGGGGGCCGCTCTGGTCATGCTTCAGTGATTCCCTATATAATTAACCAAATTTTTCCCAGAAAAGGGGGGCTCATGCTCCCTGTGCCCCCTCTAAATCCACCTCTCAAGATAATGGTAAGTATTGAGAAGTCAGTTAAAACCGGTGTTGGCCCAAGACCACAATTAATGATCCCGCTTTTCGTTGTCCACGAATATAGTTCCTTTTAATTAGAGTGTATTTTTTCTTAATTTTTTTTCTTTCCCTTCCTCACTCATTTCTTAGTTTTTTGTGGGTGGAAATAAAAGAAGAGAGGTGAAAAAAACTTTTGGATGTTGTTTTTTAACTGATTTTGATATGGAAAGAGTGATTAGGCCAGGTGCAAAAAGGTGATATTTACAGTTTTCGGAACATCTCTTGACTTGTCCATAGGGGTATGGATGTGTATTGGCTAAATTTGTAAGTCATTGGTTCAATCTTTCTGAATTTTGGATATAATTTTGGACTAGTCCTATACATTACACACACAAAAGATTTGACAAAAAATGCAAGGTGCAATTTTTTTAATGAAACAAAACGTTATAAAGAACTAATAGGGGAATTTAATTGTGGTCTGTGGCCTGTTGTTCCAGAGCCTGGCAGAGGACTGGAAAACTGCTCAAGTGGCCAGATTTTCAATTTCATTTTCACACAAAATATTATGCCTGAAATGGATTTACTTTGAATCAAGTTGATCGACTTTTCTAAATAGTGTTGTGCCAGATACTCTTACTTACTATTTGGCTAAAATATGGAGACTCTGAGATCAACGTTACTGTTTTGTTTTGTTTTTGACACAAAAATGTCCATTTCCGCACAGGCGCAGTGGTAATGGTACTGATTATGCAAATTAGTTGTGTCTAAATACGACCTCGTGTGACCTTTTTGTGAAGAAAACTGTAAACAAAAGGTAAATATGTCTATTGAAGTAAAAAATTAATTTATTTTTTTTAAATACAAACTAATACAAATAAATTCAAAGTCAGATTAACATTTTATTTTCTGCTATTAAATCTGTATTCCTTATTCAAAGGAGCACTTCTTTTGATCAGAATTTTAAAAATAAAAGTACAAGTCTTCATGCATTTACACTAATTTCAAATTACATGAATTATTTGAGATGTCATAGAAAATCTATGGTACATGTACTTTATTTACCATAACTCAATTCACAAGCAAGTCAACACACTAGAACCGCTGTTTAAAATGTTTGGAAGGGAACCAAGGAAGATGTATATATGTATATTTTGCATGTTTCACCTAACATGTTACAGTGCAAAGGTTTTATGTAAAACAGTACATGTCCCTAATCAATGGCTCACAGTGACAGTTAAGCATACTCTGATACAATCTGATAATGCTTGAGAGGTCTTTTTGTTTTGTTTCAGGAGACAAGCTTAAGGTAGTTAAAGAAGGAAAGGTATGGGGATTTCTTTAAAAATCAATGGACTGACTACTGTTTGCTTAAAATCCAATGGCAAATAATTCCTGTATACATAGGACAAGTCTTTATATTAAATGGATCAACAGTTTGCCAGTAGCTGAACTACTCAGAAAAGAACTTAATACTTTACAAATCTTGTGTGACTCAGAAGCACTTTCCTGGATTGACCCGTCAACAGGAATATGTCACAGAGGGCCAGTGTGGCATGCTTTTTGCTAGGGGGGACTAACTTAGCATGCTTGACCCAAGGGACAAGGGGTCAGTCTATTAATAGACTTATGACAGACAAGTGGCAAAGTTAATACTCTAAAACGCTTAACAATTTTATAAATAACAATATAAATATATGCCAAGGATAAATTCAAATAATTAAAACAAATGCACTATATAATTTAAATGTCACTGTTCTTAAGAATTGTCTAATCACTTTGATGAATTGTCAGCTGGAATTGTCTGAAATACACTTTAAAGATGATATGTCCGAAATACACTTTTAAGATGAAATTGTCCAAATAGTTTTATTATACTTCATGTCAAAATGCCAGATTTTTATTGGTTAATACGAGGGAAACAATTTACTCTATTCTATGGTAAATACTCTATTACCCTTCATGGAGACGCTTGATAAGTGTGCGCTTTATTAAATACGACTCTATCCTATGGCAAATACTCTATTACCATTCACAGAGACGCTTGATCATAAGTGTGCGCTTTATTAAATATGGATGGTTGTTATGTACAAGACGTCATAGTTTATTACTTTGAATTTAAAATTTAATCGACAGTAATAACAGAACATTCAGTATAATAAATTAAATAACACATATCTGAGAGGGTGATAGAGCAGATTGTTACCCCTCGAAAAGACATTGTCAACCTTGGCTTTAGTTGACAATGTTTTCTCGGGGTAACAATCTGCTCTATCACCCTCTCAACTATGTGTTATTTATATAATATTCCTTAGATAGAACTGGATCTGGGGTTGAAGGTCTTGGTCTGATGAGTTGTTAGTCTCTCCTTTGTGGTCAGGTTGATGGCGTTCCAATGTGTCAGATGATTGGCAGGCAATCTTTAGTTCAGTACTGATCATGTTGAATAACCAAGACTGGAACAGACGGTACTCTGCAGGATCACTCCAACGCCTTAAAGATCACGCTTCTGTTTGTAACGGTTCCCTGAGTACTTTAACGGTGACTGTGACTTAGTGAAGTAACAAAATTTCTACGAATAATTTATACCAAAACTGAAAAGAGCTCCACGTGACAAGTAAATTTCAAGTTAATTTGAGTAATAATATAAAGCGACAAAGCTAAACATATGAATAGTTAATTAATTTAAAGATTACAATTAAAAACAAGGAATTATTTGAATCTGGAATAATTTTGAATTCTGGAGAAATGATGAGAAATATATGATGAAAACTAACCCAACTAAATAGGGTTAGCCATGCGCGCATGGCTAACGGGGGTTAGTAAATAGTTCATACTGAAATGATAGTGAAAGTAAAATTAACCTTAGCCATGCACGCATGGCTAACCCTATTTAGTTGGGTTAGTTTTCATCATACATTTCTAATCAATTTTCCAGAATTCAAAATTATTCCAGATTCAAATAATTCCTTGTTTAAAGGATCAAAAATGAATTATCAAATGACATCTGTCTGCTTGATTAACAAATTGAACAATTACTGCAAATGGAGTAATTCTCAAAAACATATGTGACATATTCAAATATTTTTAATTTGTTAGAAGGTAATTAAATTAAGAAAAGTTCAATTAAAATTAAATAAGAAAACTGTAAATAAATATAATCCTAATTGAAAACAATCTTTTGATTACAAAATTATTCTAGATGCAAAATTAGAATATATGATATCTGAAAACGATAAATGTACTAAAAATACTTTTAAAAACCTGAAAGGGAAAATGCATCTATGACAAATACCTAGTGCAAACAAACCCTTTGACAGCCAATACCATGCAAGGAATTATTATCAGTACCTGATCATACATAGAGCAAACATTTTTATAAGACCAAAAGGGACCTAAAAGAAATAGCAAATTCATTTAAAGTAAAGATTTGACAGAGGTTTGAAAATTTTTTTTTCTAATTAATACATTTGTAACCAATGTTTAAAGGTGTTTGTATTATTTTATGTATAAAGTTCACAATTATCTTCATCATTTTTATTGTTTATGTTATTTATAATATAAATGAGAAATTCAACATCTGATTTATGAATGTACAAAACTAAACATGAAAAACAAATACTGTAAATTCAGAAATTATTGCGTGCATTTATTATTGCGACTTTGTCATTTGAGACTAAAATGCGATTTTAATTTTTGTGATATTGAGAAAAATCCTGTTTAATCCATATAAAAAATCTCATATTGCAAGTTTAAATCATTGCGATGATAAACCTTTCACATTTTTCGCAGTAATAAAAACATCCCAATAATTTCTAAATTTACAGTACCATAGACACCCACTTAGCCTTCCGCTGAACCATAAGCTCCTGACTTGGGACAGCATAAGCACATCCAGAAAACATGCTACCAAACCTCTTAATCATGTGCATGTTTATAACTGTAAGTGTTCATAACAGTATAGAAAATCATATTTAGTTTAGGCTCTCATTTAAAAAAAAAACCAAAATCAAGGCCAACACCAAAAGATCCCACGAAATAGCTTAATAGATAATTTTATACATTGATAAGCATCCACCAAGGATTGACAAGTTCAAATGGATTGTATAAAAATTCAATATATGTAGATAATATAACATGTATAAACAACATCACCATAAAACTCAGAATTTGTAAGTTTTCTACATGTACAGTCAAACTTTTTAACCAAGTCTCTGAAAGAATTGAGAAAGGTTTTAAGAAATATGTGGTACTGAAATCCCTGACATAATAATTTACCAGTGATACACAGATATATCTATTACAGGCACTGGCATAGCAAAATTGTTGTAAAATACATAAACACCCTGATAAAATGCCAAAGGAAATCACTGCCTCCAAAAAAAGGAAAATTAACAAAGGGGAAAAAAAATTGTTGAAATTTTTTAAACTGTTTAACATGCTAATTTCCTAGTCATATAATATAAGACTTCGTTACTATAGTTTATGCTCAATAATATATGATGGCTACCATTATATATGCATAATAATTTTCACACACTTACTCAAACTTAGATATTGGTGAGCTGGAGGTAATTTGAATGTTGCCAATACTATATGAATTTGTAATTTTTACCTGTTTTGAAAATTGTATATTTCATAACAATTTTTTATTTCATTTTTTCATATATGTGTGTTTGTTTCATATTTTGTAATTGTTTGTTATATTTCATTGTATTTCATGAGGGCCTCAGGAAAGATTAGTTTTATAGCTAACTGTGTAACCCTCTTTAAATAAAGAATTATTATTATTATTGTATGGATGAAATTGTATTGTGTTACATAATTTTCAAGAATTCCCCAATGGTCGCTGGGACAACCTCAGATTTATCTTTTTTTATTTGAGCATCACTGATGAAAAGATTCCCAAAGTAACAAGTCACCTACATTTTGTACAGAAGAGTACTACATGTATGTAACATAATTTCATATTTTACAATGTAAATTTGTCAGAGGTCCATTCCAATTTTAACATTACTTCAATGTTTATTTATGAATATTTTAATAATTAAATCAATGTGAAGATATTTTTCAAAGATGTCACTAACATGACCATGATGACTAATTAAACTGCATAAGATCTATATATTAAATCTCTTTATGAAAAAGACTTATCATGATAGCTATATGTCAAATACATAATAGGATATGTTTTTTTTTAACATTTAAAATACATGAAAAGGGTTTGGTGTTGGATGTCTCAGCTGTTCAACCCTATCACATAAGGATTGAAGTGCACCCACCAAGTACATAAAGTACAAAGGCAACCCACAGTCACTGAAAGTAACATTGTTTTTTAGTTTTATTAAGCAACTTAATCTTAAATGTTCTTTTGTTGATGGCAGGTCTTACTCTTTAACTCTTTATTGTTACATGTAGAATGATTTAAAATTGATACAGACTTGGTGCAAATTGACAGATTATATATATACTCTTGGCTATTATTGAAGACTCATATGTTGTTATCTTAATGTCGTTTGTTTATTTGTGTCGTTCAATAACCCATGTTACTGTCTCATTGATCACATTTTTGACTTACTGACTTGGTATGAGTGGAATAGTAAGTTTATTGTCCCCTGACATGCCTGAGGTGCAACTATTTCCCTGAGGCGTAGCTGAGGTCAATAGTTGTATCTGAGGGGACAATAAAATTACATGTACTATTCCATGAATATCCAGTAAGAAGTGTATTATTATAACAAAGACACAACAGACAATTAATGTTGGGGCTAAATCAACTCATTTCGGGGCCTTTTATAGCTGACTATGCGGAATGGGCTTTGCTCATTGTTGAAGGCTGTACAGTGACCTACAGTTGTTAATTTCTGTGTCATTTGGTCTCTTGTGGAGAGTTGTCTCATTGGCAATCATACCATATCGCGTTCTTCTTTTCATATATAGCAGTATAAAAAGCAGAAACACAACCACTGTTTTTAACATTTACTTTATATATAGTCTGAAATCTATAGCTATCTCCTGCACTAACTTGAACCCTAGATACAATAGGTATATAAAATGCTCCGCTGGGGCGCTGCTTGATATGACCGCAGAGGTCGAACCCTGAACAGTTGGGGCAAGTATGGACACAACATTCAAGCTTGATACAGCACTGAATTTGGATTGTGATTAAATATTTGACACAGCATAGGTTTCTGACACAGAATGAATGTGGTCTAAGAACTTAAATTTTTTTAATTTACCTATTCAAACCATATCATTATTATTTGCTTTTATATATAAATCAGAAATAACAAATTTAAAATGGAAAATTTTAAAGAAAAAAAAATCCCTCCACTAAATTTTTTTCACCCCCAAACTCAATCCCAGCCTTCCCTTTGTGGTATGGTACCTTGCAGTACAATTTCAGAGAGATCCATACACTTGAACACAAGTTATTATGTCTGGAAACTAGAAAAATGCTTGTTTTTAGGCCCCTTTTTGGCCCCAAATTCCTAAACGTTTAGGGCAATTTCCCCAAAACTCAAACCCAGCTTTCCGTTTGTGATATGGAACCTTGTAGTTCAATTTCAGAAAAATCCATATACTTACACACAATTTATTGTCCTGAAACTAGAAAAATGCTTGTTTTTTGCCCCTTTTTTTGCCCCTAATTCCTAAAATTTTGAGGCAATTACCCCCAAACTCAATCCCAGCCTTCCCTTTGTGGTATGGTACCTTGCAGTACAATTTCAGAGAGATCCATACACTTGAACACAAGTTATTGTCTGGAAACTAGAAAAATGCTTGTTTTTAGGCCCCTTTTTGGCCCCAAATTCCTAAACTTTTAGGGCAATTACCCCAAAACTCAAACCCAGCTTTCCTTTTGTGATATGGAACCTTGTAGTACAATTTCATAAAGATCCATACACTAGCTACTAACACACAAGTTATTGTCCTGAAACTAGAAAAATGCTTGTTTTTTGTCCTTTTTTGGCCCCTAATTCCTAAAATTTTGAGGCAATTACCCCCATAATCAATCCCAGCCTTCCCTTTGTGGTATGGTACCTTGCAGTACAATTTCAGAGAGATCTATACACTTGAACACAAGTTATTGTCTGGAAACTAGAAAAATGCTATTTTTGGCCCCTTATTCCTAAACGTTTTGAGCAATTACCCCCAAACTCAATTCCAGCTTTCCCTTTGTGATATGGAACCTTGTAGTTCAATTTCAGAAAAATCCATATACTTACACACAAGTTATTATCATGAAACTAGAAAAATGCTTGTTTTTTGCCCCTTTTTTGGCCCCTAATTCTTTAAATTTTGCGACAATTACCCCCAAAATCAATCCCAGCATTCCCTTTGTGATATGGAACCTTGTGGTACAATGTCAGAGAGATCCATACACTAACACACAAGTTATGTCTGGAAGTTATAAAAATGCTTATTTTTGGCCCCTTTTTGGCCCCTTATTCCTTAACTGTTGGTACCATAACCCCCAAAATCAATCCCAACCTTCCTTTTGTGGTATTGAACCTTATGGTAAAATTTCATGGAGATCCATTCACTTAAACTAAAGTTAGAGTGGGAAAACCAATGTGTCTTCGGACGACGACGCCGGACGACGACGCCAACGTCATACCAATATACGACCAAAAAATTTTTAATTTTTGCAGTCGTATAAAAACACTGTTGTAACTCCTGCGATTTTCTCAACATTCTACATCCAATGATGGCAATCCAATGGCTGCATTTGAAATTCTTCCAAAAATAATGACGCTTTTGGTGGAATAGTATCACTTAGGTGCAATAGTTAGAAACTATTGACATGATTGACTGATCAAATAGTTCAACGCTTGCAATTTAAATTTTTTTTTTTAAATTTTACATAGTACACAAATGTAGTAATTTAATATAGAACATGAAGAATATGAGGTATAATAATTACTATTATTTTGTAGTTTCATGTACCTAGGATATCAAATTAGGTATTCATGGTATTGGATGTCTCAGCTGTTAAATCCTACCACTAAATGATTGAAGTGCACCCACCAAGTACAAAGACGACCCACACTGGCACAGTCACTGAAAGCAAGCTCAAAGTACACTTAACCTTTTGATAGAAAACATGCAGTCCAGTATTAAATTGTGTCGTCTAATATTTGAAATTGGTTGCCCATCTTTGAAATAAATGAAGAACATTGTCAATGCAAAATATATGTACCTGGAGTTGATTTCACAAAAAAAAAACAAAAAAAAAACAACTTAGGACTAAGATTGATAGTAACATGAGTAAGTATTTTGAACTGTTCATGACTTACGACCAATCTTAGTCATAATTTTTTTTTATGATACCAATATAAATATGTACGTCCCAGAAAATAACAAAGACAACTGTTATATAAAATTGAGAATGCAAATGGGGAATATGTCAAAGAGACAACAACCCGACCAAAGAGCAAACAACAGCTGAAGGTCACCAATGGGTCTTCAACGCAGCAAGAAAATCCCACACCCAGAGGTGGTCCTCAGCTGGCCCCTAAATAAAATTATGTACTAGTTCAGTAAAAATGGACGTCACACTAAACTCCAAAACATATAAATAAACTAAAATTAGAAAACATACAAGACTAACAAAGGCCAGAGGCTCCTGACTTGGGACAGGCGCAAAAATGTGGCGGGTTAATATAAAAAAGAAGATGTGGTATGATTGCCAATGAGACAACTCTCCACAAGAGACCAAATGACACAGAAATTAACAACTATAGGTCACCATACGGCCTTCAACAATGAGCAAAGCCCATACCGCACAGTCAGCTATAAAAGGCCCGGAAATGACAATGTAAAACAATTCAAACGAGAAAACTAACGGCCTAATTTATGTACAAAAAATGAACAAAAAACAAATATAATATGTAACACATAAACAAATGACAACCACTGAATTACAAGCTCCTGACTTGGGACAGGCACATATACATACAGAATAAATGTGTTTATTTCCGATGCAAAGACCCTATGAGTGAATATATATATATCCAAGATGTTTGGTATGATAAAAATCACTGCAAGAATTGTAACTTAGTTAATGTCATGTTATTATTCAGATCAGTTTGTCTTTTTTGTCTGTTCATTTTCATCTGGTCTTTTTTCATAGAACTGTAGAAATAAGATCACATCCCAATCCCAATTACACTGTTTCACTTCCACAGGTGCATACATTTGGGGATTGGGGCAGGGGTCCCGGGTTCTGTCCACATTCTAGAGCTACATAAACTTGTCTTGTAGACGTTGCTTAGTTTGCCCCGTTTCAACCATATTATACTCTTATATAAGGTTCATCTATACACTTCAACAAAAATGGCTGTGTTTACACCACGAAATTTTCTCTTAATGGAGACAAAACAGTGTACTTCTAATAGTTTTAAATCCTGGCAGCACCTAGATATATACAAGATGTATTTATTTTGTGTTTTAAAAAGAAAAAAAATTGGGGATTCTTGCTAAACATTTTCTTTCCCTTGCCACAGGTGGTGTAAAAACAAACAAAAAGTCATTTGAAATCTTTGAGATGGTCCCCCTCAGGTAATGATTGTATTGTATCATATTGATTGATATGGATAGAGGGACAATAGAAATCTTCTCACAACAAAGGTTATTTAAATAGTGTAAATGAGTGGACTGTATCAAAGAAAACTCAGGTGTTTGTTTATTTCACCATCTTCTGTGTCTTGGAAAGAAAATGTTCATCAAAATCCAGAAAGTGTTTTAACTTTTTCAGAACATAAATTGGATGTAACATTAATTTTTCTAGGTGCTGCCAGGCTTTAAAACTTTTTAAATTACACAGTTTTGTCTGTACTCGGAGAAAATTTCATGGTGTAAACACGGCCATTTTTGTTAGTGTATAGATTAATGTTCATCCCTCCCCCTTTTTAATAAAACGCAGCATAATTTAATGCCGAAACTAAAAATGCAACTTTTAATGATTGACGTCAGTTATATAATAAACACGTAGAATTGAGATGCAATAAATAAGGAACGTAGAAACCAAGAGTGGGATATCAAAATACACGAGGGTCAATGACATTGTTGTTTCGGTTATGCAATAATTATTTGAGACTTTATTTGTATTGCTGAAATTCTTCAATGAAATAAAATAAACTTACCATGAAATTAAGAATTCACAGTCGATAAAAATCACTTTACAAGGCAGAATATTTGAAATCGGTCACCGCTTCAGCTATACGCCATTATCACTCACATGTAAATGCCCGTATGTTTATATATATGTTTTCAAGCTCTCTGAATTTTAAGTGCGAACATATACATTCTCGATATATATCCTTTTAATTTCTTGAACGCTTGAGGTCCGGAATGGGTTTTGATGTCCAAAAATTAAATAATACATTAAGACACAATTATATACTGTAAACATTAAGATATATATAGGTTTTCTGATAAATAATCATGTTTAAAATTAGTGGTCACCTTACTACCGTTTGTACCAATTCGGATATATACGAAATTGAGGGTGGGTCACTTAAAAGTTTAATAACTTTTATATTGTAAAACATTTTAAAGTAATTTTTGGTGTTTTGAATTTCTGAAATGATGCTCTTTCGGATGGTGCATATTTCGAGCTCAGAATCCTAAAAGTTTTATCTGCAGAGTATATCAAAGTTAATATAGCCAGTCCAAAAGATGACTTTACTTCAATGGTTACATAAAGTCCACAAATAACCCCCAGATGGTGTCCGTATATGCTAAATCTAAATATATATATATATATATATATATATATATATATATATATATATATATATATATATACAAGTCTAAATTGAAAACAACGTTCAAACCTATGATTGCGTTGGATAAAAACCGCAATTTTTATACGTGTGCATGCAAAACAAATTTCTTGGTAGAGGGGTCTAAATACAGCACAAACAACA
>NW_026262649.1:0-19277 GCF_021869535.1 Mytilus californianus
AGATTTATTGTATCATGTCACCTGAGTATAGAAATGATAGAAAAGACACAAAATTTTATTTCATATAGCTTCAATATGCATTTTTAAATGTAAATATGTGATACGGCCTAAATTGACCCTAAATTATTTTCAGTCTTACTTGGCCTAAGACCCTTTTAAACTAATGTGATATGTTATTTGTAAGTTTTCTTTCCATTTAAAGTACATTAAATACATATGTAAGGATTATTTATAACCAAAAAGCTTTACAAATTTAAAATTGCTGGAAAATATTACATCTTCATGTAAGGCCCCCCTTCATTGGAAAACCTCCATTTTTAGCCACAGGCTCATATAAATTTGACTTTTTAATAATTATGATAAGTCTGATAAATCAAATGAGTACTCTATTGCTTTTAATACATAATATATTATATATTAAGGCATTTCAAAAGAATTTTTTTGCAATATTTTAATTTTTTAAGCCCCAAATGTTAATAGTTGAAAATTTTCAATTTTAACGTCTAAATTTAACACTCAAAGTTCAATATAGAATTAGTCATATTGTCTATAATATATATCCTATTGCCATGAAACTTTGTAAGCAGTCTTATAATTTAATAAGCTTTAGTCATACCAAGTTTCATTAAGATTGGTCAACTTTTTCTACCCTATTAGGTCCGGGTACACAGTTATCGTCCTTTGATTTTCGTTGTCCACGAATATAGTCCCTAGTGTGGACAGTGTGTTACTTGTCGATTTTTTTTATACCCCTTCCGAATTTATTTCTCCATGTTTTATGACTCAAATAGTAAGTAGGGGGGGTGAAATGACACTGTAAAAAAATTTGGGTCATGAATTTTAAAGTAAAGTAGTGATTTGGTCCAGCTGAAAAATGTTAAAAATTAGCACATCGGAAGCTGTCAAAAGATTTGAAGACCCCCTTAGCATGAAATTGTCCATATTTTGAGTTAGAGCCGATGAAGTTTTCTATAATTTTGATATAATTTGTCCCAAAAGTAGTACAACACACTGTAAAAATATTATTGAGAAAGCGCAGGTGGGATTTTTTTAATTTTCATTTATTGTCTAAAAGAAATGCACTACGAAATAACTGTGTACTCGGACCTAAGAGGTGAAATCAGGAAATATAGAATCTGTACTTTGGCAACTTCCCTGAATGATTTGATGGTGTCAATTTATCAAATAGCATAAAACTAAAGGATTTAAACTTTTATTTGATAGAATTTCTGCAAAAATGACCAATTTTGGCATTTTATGGTCAAAATAAGCATTTCATAGCTTTTTCAATTTTGATGCATAAGTGGCATTCTGACTTTCTATCTGACAGGTTTTTATGTGTCAATATTTGTGTTTCTATGCTTCAATCCAGTTGTATTACTCATTTGTGAACTCTGAATCTACAGAAAAGAAGATTATCTCAGACAATATGCGCAAAATGTGTTGTATATATGATCCACGTCTAACGCCCTGTTTGGATCAAGTTAAATGTGAGGAGCTTGGAACATAAAAGTTGAAGTCCATTATAAAGACCTCATTAAATTTGTATAAAAAGCACTTAACAATGTCTTTTGTACCTGTTTTATGTCTCATAATATCTTTCTTTTCTTCTGTAGGATAGCAAGTGGTTCAAATATAAGCCTGTTGAGACTAAAATTGCATGCATGTTTTTCACTAAAAAGTGAAAAATCTTTGTATCAGACCATACTGTCTGCAAAAAAAGTTGAATGCAAGAGTCTTTTTATGCTCAGATTTATTGTATCATGTCACCTGAGTATAGAAATGATAGAAAAGACACAAAATTTTATTTCATATAGCTTCAATATGCATTTTTAAATGTAAATATGTGATACGGCCTAAATTGACCCTAAATTATTTTCAGTCTTACTTGGCCTAAGACCCTTTTAAACTAATGTGATATGTTATTTGTAAGTTTTCTTTCCATTTAAAGTACATTAAATACATATGTAAGGATTATTTATAACCAAAAAGCTTTACAAATTTAAAATTGCTGGAAAATATTACATCTTCATGTAAGGCCCCCCTTCATTGGAAAACCTCCATTTTTAGCCACAGGCTCATATAAATTTGACTTTTTAATAATTATGATAAGTCTGATAAATCAAATGAGTACTCTATTGCTTTTAATACATAATATATTATATATTAAGGCATTTCAAAAGAATTTTTTTGCAATATTTTAATTTTTTAAGCCCCAAATGTTAATAGTTGAAAATTTTCAATTTTAACGTCTAAATTTAACACTCAAAGTTCAATATAGAATTAGTCATATTGTCTATAATATATATCCTATTGCCATGAAACTTTGTAAGCAGTCTTATAATTTAATAAGCTTTAGTCATACCAAGTTTCATTAAGATTGGTCAACTTTTTCTACCCTATTAGGTCCGGGTACACAGTTATCGTCCTTTGATTTTCGTTGTCCACGAATATAGTCCCTAGTGTGGACAGTGTGTTACTTGTCGATTTTTTTTATACCCCTTCCGAATTTATTTCTCCATGTTTTATGACTCAAATAGTAAGTAGGGGGGGTGAAATGACACTGTAAAAAAATTTGGGTCATGAATTTTAAAGTAAAGTAGTGATTTGGTCCAGCTGAAAAATGTTAAAAATTAGCACATCGGAAGCTGTCAAAAGATTTGAAGACCCCCTTAGCATGAAATTGTCCATATTTTGAGTTAGAGCCGATGAAGTTTTCTATAATTTTGATATAATTTGTCCCAAAAGTAGTACAACACACTGTAAAAATATTATTGAGAAAGCGCAGGTGGGATTTTTTTAATTTTCATTTATTGTCTAAAAGAAATGCACTACGAAATAACTGTGTACTCGGACCTAAGAGGTGAAATCAGGAAATATAGAATCTGTACTTTGGCAACTTCCCTGAATGATTTGATGGTGTCAATTTATCAAATAGCATAAAACTAAAGGATTTAAACTTTTATTTGATAGAATTTCTGCAAAAATGACCAATTTTGGCATTTTATGGTCAAAATAAGCATTTCATAGCTTTTTCAATTTTGATGCATAAGTGGCATTCTGACTTTCTATCTGACAGGTTTTTATGTGTCAATATTTGTGTTTCTATGCTTCAATCCAGTTGTATTACTCATTTGTGAACTCTGAATCTACAGAAAAGAAGATTATCTCAGACAATATGCGCAAAATGTGTTGTATATATGATCCACGTCTAACGCCCTGTTTGGATCAAGTTAAATGTGAGGAGCTTGGAACATAAAAGTTGAAGTCCATTATAAAGACCTCATTAAATTTGTATAAAAAGCACTTAACAATGTCTTTTGTACCTGTTTTATGTCTCATAATATCTTTCTTTTCTTCTGTAGGATAGCAAGTGGTTCAAATATAAGCCTGTTGAGACTAAAATTGCATGCATGTTTTTCACTAAAAAGTGAAAAATCTTTGTATCAGACCATACTGTCTGCAAAAAAAGTTGAATGCAAGAGTCTTTTTATGCTCAGATTTATTGTATCATGTCACCTGAGTATAGAAATGATAGAAAAGACACAAAATTTTATTTCATATAGCTTCAATATGCATTTTTAAATGTAAATATGTGATACGGCCTAAATTGACCCTAAATTATTTTCAGTCTTACTTGGCCTAAGACCCTTTTAAACTAATGTGATATGTTATTTGTAAGTTTTCTTTCCATTTAAAGTACATTAAATACATATGTAAGGATTATTTATAACCAAAAAGCTTTACAAATTTAAAATTGCTGGAAAATATTACATCTTCATGTAAGGCCCCCCTTCATTGGAAAACCTCCATTTTTAGCCACAGGCTCATATAAATTTGACTTTTTAATAATTATGATAAGTCTGATAAATCAAATGAGTACTCTATTGCTTTTAATACATAATATATTATATATTAAGGCATTTCAAAAGAATTTTTTTGCAATATTTTAATTTTTTAAGCCCCAAATGTTAATAGTTGAAAATTTTCAATTTTAACGTCTAAATTTAACACTCAAAGTTCAATATAGAATTAGTCATATTGTCTATAATATATATCCTATTGCCATGAAACTTTGTAAGCAGTCTTATAATTTAATAAGCTTTAGTCATACCAAGTTTCATTAAGATTGGTCAACTTTTTCTACCCTATTAGGTCCGGGTACACAGTTATCGTCCTTTGATTTTCGTTGTCCACGAATATAGTCCCTAGTGTGGACAGTGTGTTACTTGTCGATTTTTTTTATACCCCTTCCGAATTTATTTCTCCATGTTTTATGACTCAAATAGTAAGTAGGGGGGGTGAAATGACACTGTAAAAAAATTTGGGTCATGAATTTTAAAGTAAAGTAGTGATTTGGTCCAGCTGAAAAATGTTAAAAATTAGCACATCGGAAGCTGTCAAAAGATTTGAAGACCCCCTTAGCATGAAATTGTCCATATTTTGAGTTAGAGCCGATGAAGTTTTCTATAATTTTGATATAATTTGTCCCAAAAGTAGTACAACACACTGTAAAAATATTATTGAGAAAGCGCAGGTGGGATTTTTTTAATTTTCATTTATTGTCTAAAAGAAATGCACTACGAAATAACTGTGTACTCGGACCTAAGAGGTGAAATCAGGAAATATAGAATCTGTACTTTGGCAACTTCCCTGAATGATTTGATGGTGTCAATTTATCAAATAGCATAAAACTAAAGGATTTAAACTTTTATTTGATAGAATTTCTGCAAAAATGACCAATTTTGGCATTTTATGGTCAAAATAAGCATTTCATAGCTTTTTCAATTTTGATGCATAAGTGGCATTCTGACTTTCTATCTGACAGGTTTTTATGTGTCAATATTTGTGTTTCTATGCTTCAATCCAGTTGTATTACTCATTTGTGAACTCTGAATCTACAGAAAAGAAGATTATCTCAGACAATATGCGCAAAATGTGTTGTATATATGATCCACGTCTAACGCCCTGTTTGGATCAAGTTAAATGTGAGGAGCTTGGAACATAAAAGTTGAAGTCCATTATAAAGACCTCATTAAATTTGTATAAAAAGCACTTAACAATGTCTTTTGTACCTGTTTTATGTCTCATAATATCTTTCTTTTCTTCTGTAGGATAGCAAGTGGTTCAAATATAAGCCTGTTGAGACTAAAATTGCATGCATGTTTTTCACTAAAAAGTGAAAAATCTTTGTATCAGACCATACTGTCTGCAAAAAAAGTTGAATGCAAGAGTCTTTTTATGCTCAGATTTATTGTATCATGTCACCTGAGTATAGAAATGATAGAAAAGACACAAAATTTTATTTCATATAGCTTCAATATGCATTTTTAAATGTAAATATGTGATACGGCCTAAATTGACCCTAAATTATTTTCAGTCTTACTTGGCCTAAGACCCTTTTAAACTAATGTGATATGTTATTTGTAAGTTTTCTTTCCATTTAAAGTACATTAAATACATATGTAAGGATTATTTATAACCAAAAAGCTTTACAAATTTAAAATTGCTGGAAAATATTACATCTTCATGTAAGGCCCCCCTTCATTGGAAAACCTCCATTTTTAGCCACAGGCTCATATAAATTTGACTTTTTAATAATTATGATAAGTCTGATAAATCAAATGAGTACTCTATTGCTTTTAATACATAATATATTATATATTAAGGCATTTCAAAAGAATTTTTTTGCAATATTTTAATTTTTTAAGCCCCAAATGTTAATAGTTGAAAATTTTCAATTTTAACGTCTAAATTTAACACTCAAAGTTCAATATAGAATTAGTCATATTGTCTATAATATATATCCTATTGCCATGAAACTTTGTAAGCAGTCTTATAATTTAATAAGCTTTAGTCATACCAAGTTTCATTAAGATTGGTCAACTTTTTCTACCCTATTAGGTCCGGGTACACAGTTATCGTCCTTTGATTTTCGTTGTCCACGAATATAGTCCCTAGTGTGGACAGTGTGTTACTTGTCGATTTTTTTTATACCCCTTCCGAATTTATTTCTCCATGTTTTATGACTCAAATAGTAAGTAGGGGGGGTGAAATGACACTGTAAAAAAATTTGGGTCATGAATTTTAAAGTAAAGTAGTGATTTGGTCCAGCTGAAAAATGTTAAAAATTAGCACATCGGAAGCTGTCAAAAGATTTGAAGACCCCCTTAGCATGAAATTGTCCATATTTTGAGTTAGAGCCGATGAAGTTTTCTATAATTTTGATATAATTTGTCCCAAAAGTAGTACAACACACTGTAAAAATATTATTGAGAAAGCGCAGGTGGGATTTTTTTAATTTTCATTTATTGTCTAAAAGAAATGCACTACGAAATAACTGTGTACTCGGACCTAAGAGGTGAAATCAGGAAATATAGAATCTGTACTTTGGCAACTTCCCTGAATGATTTGATGGTGTCAATTTATCAAATAGCATAAAACTAAAGGATTTAAACTTTTATTTGATAGAATTTCTGCAAAAATGACCAATTTTGGCATTTTATGGTCAAAATAAGCATTTCATAGCTTTTTCAATTTTGATGCATAAGTGGCATTCTGACTTTCTATCTGACAGGTTTTTATGTGTCAATATTTGTGTTTCTATGCTTCAATCCAGTTGTATTACTCATTTGTGAACTCTGAATCTACAGAAAAGAAGATTATCTCAGACAATATGCGCAAAATGTGTTGTATATATGATCCACGTCTAACGCCCTGTTTGGATCAAGTTAAATGTGAGGAGCTTGGAACATAAAAGTTGAAGTCCATTATAAAGACCTCATTAAATTTGTATAAAAAGCACTTAACAATGTCTTTTGTACCTGTTTTATGTCTCATAATATCTTTCTTTTCTTCTGTAGGATAGCAAGTGGTTCAAATATAAGCCTGTTGAGACTAAAATTGCATGCATGTTTTTCACTAAAAAGTGAAAAATCTTTGTATCAGACCATACTGTCTGCAAAAAAAGTTGAATGCAAGAGTCTTTTTATGCTCAGATTTATTGTATCATGTCACCTGAGTATAGAAATGATAGAAAAGACACAAAATTTTATTTCATATAGCTTCAATATGCATTTTTAAATGTAAATATGTGATACGGCCTAAATTGACCCTAAATTATTTTCAGTCTTACTTGGCCTAAGACCCTTTTAAACTAATGTGATATGTTATTTGTAAGTTTTCTTTCCATTTAAAGTACATTAAATACATATGTAAGGATTATTTATAACCAAAAAGCTTTACAAATTTAAAATTGCTGGAAAATATTACATCTTCATGTAAGGCCCCCCTTCATTGGAAAACCTCCATTTTTAGCCACAGGCTCATATAAATTTGACTTTTTAATAATTATGATAAGTCTGATAAATCAAATGAGTACTCTATTGCTTTTAATACATAATATATTATATATTAAGGCATTTCAAAAGAATTTTTTTGCAATATTTTAATTTTTTAAGCCCCAAATGTTAATAGTTGAAAATTTTCAATTTTAACGTCTAAATTTAACACTCAAAGTTCAATATAGAATTAGTCATATTGTCTATAATATATATCCTATTGCCATGAAACTTTGTAAGCAGTCTTATAATTTAATAAGCTTTAGTCATACCAAGTTTCATTAAGATTGGTCAACTTTTTCTACCCTATTAGGTCCGGGTACACAGTTATCGTCCTTTGATTTTCGTTGTCCACGAATATAGTCCCTAGTGTGGACAGTGTGTTACTTGTCGATTTTTTTTATACCCCTTCCGAATTTATTTCTCCATGTTTTATGACTCAAATAGTAAGTAGGGGGGGTGAAATGACACTGTAAAAAAATTTGGGTCATGAATTTTAAAGTAAAGTAGTGATTTGGTCCAGCTGAAAAATGTTAAAAATTAGCACATCGGAAGCTGTCAAAAGATTTGAAGACCCCCTTAGCATGAAATTGTCCATATTTTGAGTTAGAGCCGATGAAGTTTTCTATAATTTTGATATAATTTGTCCCAAAAGTAGTACAACACACTGTAAAAATATTATTGAGAAAGCGCAGGTGGGATTTTTTTAATTTTCATTTATTGTCTAAAAGAAATGCACTACGAAATAACTGTGTACTCGGACCTAAGAGGTGAAATCAGGAAATATAGAATCTGTACTTTGGCAACTTCCCTGAATGATTTGATGGTGTCAATTTATCAAATAGCATAAAACTAAAGGATTTAAACTTTTATTTGATAGAATTTCTGCAAAAATGACCAATTTTGGCATTTTATGGTCAAAATAAGCATTTCATAGCTTTTTCAATTTTGATGCATAAGTGGCATTCTGACTTTCTATCTGACAGGTTTTTATGTGTCAATATTTGTGTTTCTATGCTTCAATCCAGTTGTATTACTCATTTGTGAACTCTGAATCTACAGAAAAGAAGATTATCTCAGACAATATGCGCAAAATGTGTTGTATATATGATCCACGTCTAACGCCCTGTTTGGATCAAGTTAAATGTGAGGAGCTTGGAACATAAAAGTTGAAGTCCATTATAAAGACCTCATTAAATTTGTATAAAAAGCACTTAACAATGTCTTTTGTACCTGTTTTATGTCTCATAATATCTTTCTTTTCTTCTGTAGGATAGCAAGTGGTTCAAATATAAGCCTGTTGAGACTAAAATTGCATGCATGTTTTTCACTAAAAAGTGAAAAATCTTTGTATCAGACCATACTGTCTGCAAAAAAAGTTGAATGCAAGAGTCTTTTTATGCTCAGATTTATTGTATCATGTCACCTGAGTATAGAAATGATAGAAAAGACACAAAATTTTATTTCATATAGCTTCAATATGCATTTTTAAATGTAAATATGTGATACGGCCTAAATTGACCCTAAATTATTTTCAGTCTTACTTGGCCTAAGACCCTTTTAAACTAATGTGATATGTTATTTGTAAGTTTTCTTTCCATTTAAAGTACATTAAATACATATGTAAGGATTATTTATAACCAAAAAGCTTTACAAATTTAAAATTGCTGGAAAATATTACATCTTCATGTAAGGCCCCCCTTCATTGGAAAACCTCCATTTTTAGCCACAGGCTCATATAAATTTGACTTTTTAATAATTATGATAAGTCTGATAAATCAAATGAGTACTCTATTGCTTTTAATACATAATATATTATATATTAAGGCATTTCAAAAGAATTTTTTTGCAATATTTTAATTTTTTAAGCCCCAAATGTTAATAGTTGAAAATTTTCAATTTTAACGTCTAAATTTAACACTCAAAGTTCAATATAGAATTAGTCATATTGTCTATAATATATATCCTATTGCCATGAAACTTTGTAAGCAGTCTTATAATTTAATAAGCTTTAGTCATACCAAGTTTCATTAAGATTGGTCAACTTTTTCTACCCTATTAGGTCCGGGTACACAGTTATCGTCCTTTGATTTTCGTTGTCCACGAATATAGTCCCTAGTGTGGACAGTGTGTTACTTGTCGATTTTTTTTATACCCCTTCCGAATTTATTTCTCCATGTTTTATGACTCAAATAGTAAGTAGGGGGGGTGAAATGACACTGTAAAAAAATTTGGGTCATGAATTTTAAAGTAAAGTAGTGATTTGGTCCAGCTGAAAAATGTTAAAAATTAGCACATCGGAAGCTGTCAAAAGATTTGAAGACCCCCTTAGCATGAAATTGTCCATATTTTGAGTTAGAGCCGATGAAGTTTTCTATAATTTTGATATAATTTGTCCCAAAAGTAGTACAACACACTGTAAAAATATTATTGAGAAAGCGCAGGTGGGATTTTTTTAATTTTCATTTATTGTCTAAAAGAAATGCACTACGAAATAACTGTGTACTCGGACCTAAGAGGTGAAATCAGGAAATATAGAATCTGTACTTTGGCAACTTCCCTGAATGATTTGATGGTGTCAATTTATCAAATAGCATAAAACTAAAGGATTTAAACTTTTATTTGATAGAATTTCTGCAAAAATGACCAATTTTGGCATTTTATGGTCAAAATAAGCATTTCATAGCTTTTTCAATTTTGATGCATAAGTGGCATTCTGACTTTCTATCTGACAGGTTTTTATGTGTCAATATTTGTGTTTCTATGCTTCAATCCAGTTGTATTACTCATTTGTGAACTCTGAATCTACAGAAAAGAAGATTATCTCAGACAATATGCGCAAAATGTGTTGTATATATGATCCACGTCTAACGCCCTGTTTGGATCAAGTTAAATGTGAGGAGCTTGGAACATAAAAGTTGAAGTCCATTATAAAGACCTCATTAAATTTGTATAAAAAGCACTTAACAATGTCTTTTGTACCTGTTTTATGTCTCATAATATCTTTCTTTTCTTCTGTAGGATAGCAAGTGGTTCAAATATAAGCCTGTTGAGACTAAAATTGCATGCATGTTTTTCACTAAAAAGTGAAAAATCTTTGTATCAGACCATACTGTCTGCAAAAAAAGTTGAATGCAAGAGTCTTTTTATGCTCAGATTTATTGTATCATGTCACCTGAGTATAGAAATGATAGAAAAGACACAAAATTTTATTTCATATAGCTTCAATATGCATTTTTAAATGTAAATATGTGATACGGCCTAAATTGACCCTAAATTATTTTCAGTCTTACTTGGCCTAAGACCCTTTTAAACTAATGTGATATGTTATTTGTAAGTTTTCTTTCCATTTAAAGTACATTAAATACATATGTAAGGATTATTTATAACCAAAAAGCTTTACAAATTTAAAATTGCTGGAAAATATTACATCTTCATGTAAGGCCCCCCTTCATTGGAAAACCTCCATTTTTAGCCACAGGCTCATATAAATTTGACTTTTTAATAATTATGATAAGTCTGATAAATCAAATGAGTACTCTATTGCTTTTAATACATAATATATTATATATTAAGGCATTTCAAAAGAATTTTTTTGCAATATTTTAATTTTTTAAGCCCCAAATGTTAATAGTTGAAAATTTTCAATTTTAACGTCTAAATTTAACACTCAAAGTTCAATATAGAATTAGTCATATTGTCTATAATATATATCCTATTGCCATGAAACTTTGTAAGCAGTCTTATAATTTAATAAGCTTTAGTCATACCAAGTTTCATTAAGATTGGTCAACTTTTTCTACCCTATTAGGTCCGGGTACACAGTTATCGTCCTTTGATTTTCGTTGTCCACGAATATAGTCCCTAGTGTGGACAGTGTGTTACTTGTCGATTTTTTTTATACCCCTTCCGAATTTATTTCTCCATGTTTTATGACTCAAATAGTAAGTAGGGGGGGTGAAATGACACTGTAAAAAAATTTGGGTCATGAATTTTAAAGTAAAGTAGTGATTTGGTCCAGCTGAAAAATGTTAAAAATTAGCACATCGGAAGCTGTCAAAAGATTTGAAGACCCCCTTAGCATGAAATTGTCCATATTTTGAGTTAGAGCCGATGAAGTTTTCTATAATTTTGATATAATTTGTCCCAAAAGTAGTACAACACACTGTAAAAATATTATTGAGAAAGCGCAGGTGGGATTTTTTTAATTTTCATTTATTGTCTAAAAGAAATGCACTACGAAATAACTGTGTACTCGGACCTAAGAGGTGAAATCAGGAAATATAGAATCTGTACTTTGGCAACTTCCCTGAATGATTTGATGGTGTCAATTTATCAAATAGCATAAAACTAAAGGATTTAAACTTTTATTTGATAGAATTTCTGCAAAAATGACCAATTTTGGCATTTTATGGTCAAAATAAGCATTTCATAGCTTTTTCAATTTTGATGCATAAGTGGCATTCTGACTTTCTATCTGACAGGTTTTTATGTGTCAATATTTGTGTTTCTATGCTTCAATCCAGTTGTATTACTCATTTGTGAACTCTGAATCTACAGAAAAGAAGATTATCTCAGACAATATGCGCAAAATGTGTTGTATATATGATCCACGTCTAACGCCCTGTTTGGATCAAGTTAAATGTGAGGAGCTTGGAACATAAAAGTTGAAGTCCATTATAAAGACCTCATTAAATTTGTATAAAAAGCACTTAACAATGTCTTTTGTACCTGTTTTATGTCTCATAATATCTTTCTTTTCTTCTGTAGGATAGCAAGTGGTTCAAATATAAGCCTGTTGAGACTAAAATTGCATGCATGTTTTTCACTAAAAAGTGAAAAATCTTTGTATCAGACCATACTGTCTGCAAAAAAAGTTGAATGCAAGAGTCTTTTTATGCTCAGATTTATTGTATCATGTCACCTGAGTATAGAAATGATAGAAAAGACACAAAATTTTATTTCATATAGCTTCAATATGCATTTTTAAATGTAAATATGTGATACGGCCTAAATTGACCCTAAATTATTTTCAGTCTTACTTGGCCTAAGACCCTTTTAAACTAATGTGATATGTTATTTGTAAGTTTTCTTTCCATTTAAAGTACATTAAATACATATGTAAGGATTATTTATAACCAAAAAGCTTTACAAATTTAAAATTGCTGGAAAATATTACATCTTCATGTAAGGCCCCCCTTCATTGGAAAACCTCCATTTTTAGCCACAGGCTCATATAAATTTGACTTTTTAATAATTATGATAAGTCTGATAAATCAAATGAGTACTCTATTGCTTTTAATACATAATATATTATATATTAAGGCATTTCAAAAGAATTTTTTTGCAATATTTTAATTTTTTAAGCCCCAAATGTTAATAGTTGAAAATTTTCAATTTTAACGTCTAAATTTAACACTCAAAGTTCAATATAGAATTAGTCATATTGTCTATAATATATATCCTATTGCCATGAAACTTTGTAAGCAGTCTTATAATTTAATAAGCTTTAGTCATACCAAGTTTCATTAAGATTGGTCAACTTTTTCTACCCTATTAGGTCCGGGTACACAGTTATCGTCCTTTGATTTTCGTTGTCCACGAATATAGTCCCTAGTGTGGACAGTGTGTTACTTGTCGATTTTTTTTATACCCCTTCCGAATTTATTTCTCCATGTTTTATGACTCAAATAGTAAGTAGGGGGGGTGAAATGACACTGTAAAAAAATTTGGGTCATGAATTTTAAAGTAAAGTAGTGATTTGGTCCAGCTGAAAAATGTTAAAAATTAGCACATCGGAAGCTGTCAAAAGATTTGAAGACCCCCTTAGCATGAAATTGTCCATATTTTGAGTTAGAGCCGATGAAGTTTTCTATAATTTTGATATAATTTGTCCCAAAAGTAGTACAACACACTGTAAAAATATTATTGAGAAAGCGCAGGTGGGATTTTTTTAATTTTCATTTATTGTCTAAAAGAAATGCACTACGAAATAACTGTGTACTCGGACCTAAGAGGTGAAATCAGGAAATATAGAATCTGTACTTTGGCAACTTCCCTGAATGATTTGATGGTGTCAATTTATCAAATAGCATAAAACTAAAGGATTTAAACTTTTATTTGATAGAATTTCTGCAAAAATGACCAATTTTGGCATTTTATGGTCAAAATAAGCATTTCATAGCTTTTTCAATTTTGATGCATAAGTGGCATTCTGACTTTCTATCTGACAGGTTTTTATGTGTCAATATTTGTGTTTCTATGCTTCAATCCAGTTGTATTACTCATTTGTGAACTCTGAATCTACAGAAAAGAAGATTATCTCAGACAATATGCGCAAAATGTGTTGTATATATGATCCACGTCTAACGCCCTGTTTGGATCAAGTTAAATGTGAGGAGCTTGGAACATAAAAGTTGAAGTCCATTATAAAGACCTCATTAAATTTGTATAAAAAGCACTTAACAATGTCTTTTGTACCTGTTTTATGTCTCATAATATCTTTCTTTTCTTCTGTAGGATAGCAAGTGGTTCAAATATAAGCCTGTTGAGACTAAAATTGCATGCATGTTTTTCACTAAAAAGTGAAAAATCTTTGTATCAGACCATACTGTCTGCAAAAAAAGTTGAATGCAAGAGTCTTTTTATGCTCAGATTTATTGTATCATGTCACCTGAGTATAGAAATGATAGAAAAGACACAAAATTTTATTTCATATAGCTTCAATATGCATTTTTAAATGTAAATATGTGATACGGCCTAAATTGACCCTAAATTATTTTCAGTCTTACTTGGCCTAAGACCCTTTTAAACTAATGTGATATGTTATTTGTAAGTTTTCTTTCCATTTAAAGTACATTAAATACATATGTAAGGATTATTTATAACCAAAAAGCTTTACAAATTTAAAATTGCTGGAAAATATTACATCTTCATGTAAGGCCCCCCTTCATTGGAAAACCTCCATTTTTAGCCACAGGCTCATATAAATTTGACTTTTTAATAATTATGATAAGTCTGATAAATCAAATGAGTACTCTATTGCTTTTAATACATAATATATTATATATTAAGGCATTTCAAAAGAATTTTTTTGCAATATTTTAATTTTTTAAGCCCCAAATGTTAATAGTTGAAAATTTTCAATTTTAACGTCTAAATTTAACACTCAAAGTTCAATATAGAATTAGTCATATTGTCTATAATATATATCCTATTGCCATGAAACTTTGTAAGCAGTCTTATAATTTAATAAGCTTTAGTCATACCAAGTTTCATTAAGATTGGTCAACTTTTTCTACCCTATTAGGTCCGGGTACACAGTTATCGTCCTTTGATTTTCGTTGTCCACGAATATAGTCCCTAGTGTGGACAGTGTGTTACTTGTCGATTTTTTTTATACCCCTTCCGAATTTATTTCTCCATGTTTTATGACTCAAATAGTAAGTAGGGGGGGTGAAATGACACTGTAAAAAAATTTGGGTCATGAATTTTAAAGTAAAGTAGTGATTTGGTCCAGCTGAAAAATGTTAAAAATTAGCACATCGGAAGCTGTCAAAAGATTTGAAGACCCCCTTAGCATGAAATTGTCCATATTTTGAGTTAGAGCCGATGAAGTTTTCTATAATTTTGATATAATTTGTCCCAAAAGTAGTACAACACACTGTAAAAATATTATTGAGAAAGCGCAGGTGGGATTTTTTTAATTTTCATTTATTGTCTAAAAGAAATGCACTACGAAATAACTGTGTACTCGGACCTAAGAGGTGAAATCAGGAAATATAGAATCTGTACTTTGGCAACTTCCCTGAATGATTTGATGGTGTCAATTTATCAAATAGCATAAAACTAAAGGATTTAAACTTTTATTTGATAGAATTTCTGCAAAAATGACCAATTTTGGCATTTTATGGTCAAAATAAGCATTTCATAGCTTTTTCAATTTTGATGCATAAGTGGCATTCTGACTTTCTATCTGACAGGTTTTTATGTGTCAATATTTGTGTTTCTATGCTTCAATCCAGTTGTATTACTCATTTGTGAACTCTGAATCTACAGAAAAGAAGATTATCTCAGACAATATGCGCAAAATGTGTTGTATATATGATCCACGTCTAACGCCCTGTTTGGATCAAGTTAAATGTGAGGAGCTTGGAACATAAAAGTTGAAGTCCATTATAAAGACCTCATTAAATTTGTATAAAAAGCACTTAACAATGTCTTTTGTACCTGTTTTATGTCTCATAATATCTTTCTTTTCTTCTGTAGGATAGCAAGTGGTTCAAATATAAGCCTGTTGAGACTAAAATTGCATGCATGTTTTTCACTAAAAAGTGAAAAATCTTTGTATCAGACCATACTGTCTGCAAAAAAAGTTGAATGCAAGAGTCTTTTTATGCTCAGATTTATTGTATCATGTCACCTGAGTATAGAAATGATAGAAAAGACACAAAATTTTATTTCATATAGCTTCAATATGCATTTTTAAATGTAAATATGTGATACGGCCTAAATTGACCCTAAATTATTTTCAGTCTTACTTGGCCTAAGACCCTTTTAAACTAATGTGATATGTTATTTGTAAGTTTTCTTTCCATTTAAAGTACATTAAATACATATGTAAGGATTATTTATAACCAAAAAGCTTTACAAATTTAAAATTGCTGGAAAATATTACATCTTCATGTAAGGCCCCCCTTCATTGGAAAACCTCCATTTTTAGCCACAGGCTCATATAAATTTGACTTTTTAATAATTATGATAAGTCTGATAAATCAAATGAGTACTCTATTGCTTTTAATACATAATATATTATATATTAAGGCATTTCAAAAGAATTTTTTTGCAATATTTTAATTTTTTAAGCCCCAAATGTTAATAGTTGAAAATTTTCAATTTTAACGTCTAAATTTAACACTCAAAGTTCAATATAGAATTAGTCATATTGTCTATAATATATATCCTATTGCCATGAAACTTTGTAAGCAGTCTTATAATTTAATAAGCTTTAGTCATACCAAGTTTCATTAAGATTGGTCAACTTTTTCTACCCTATTAGGTCCGGGTACACAGTTATCGTCCTTTGATTTTCGTTGTCCACGAATATAGTCCCTAGTGTGGACAGTGTGTTACTTGTCGATTTTTTTTATACCCCTTCCGAATTTATTTCTCCATGTTTTATGACTCAAATAGTAAGTAGGGGGGGTGAAATGACACTGTAAAAAAATTTGGGTCATGAATTTTAAAGTAAAGTAGTGATTTGGTCCAGCTGAAAAATGTTAAAAATTAGCACATCGGAAGCTGTCAAAAGATTTGAAGACCCCCTTAGCATGAAATTGTCCATATTTTGAGTTAGAGCCGATGAAGTTTTCTATAATTTTGATATAATTTGTCCCAAAAGTAGTACAACACACTGTAAAAATATTATTGAGAAAGCGCAGGTGGGATTTTTTTAATTTTCATTTATTGTCTAAAAGAAATGCACTACGAAATAACTGTGTACTCGGACCTAAGAGGTGAAATCAGGAAATATAGAATCTGTACTTTGGCAACTTCCCTGAATGATTTGATGGTGTCAATTTATCAAATAGCATAAAACTAAAGGATTTAAACTTTTATTTGATAGAATTTCTGCAAAAATGACCAATTTTGGCATTTTATGGTCAAAATAAGCATTTCATAGCTTTTTCAATTTTGATGCATAAGTGGCATTCTGACTTTCTATCTGACAGGTTTTTATGTGTCAATATTTGTGTTTCTATGCTTCAATCCAGTTGTATTACTCATTTGTGAACTCTGAATCTACAGAAAAGAAGATTATCTCAGACAATATGCGCAAAATGTGTTGTATATATGATCCACGTCTAACGCCCTGTTTGGATCAAGTTAAATGTGAGGAGCTTGGAACATAAAAGTTGAAGTCCATTATAAAGACCTCATTAAATTTGTATAAAAAGCACTTAACAATGTCTTTTGTACCTGTTTTATGTCTCATAATATCTTTCTTTTCTTCTGTAGGATAGCAAGTGGTTCAAATATAAGCCTGTTGAGACTAAAATTGCATGCATGTTTTTCACTAAAAAGTGAAAAATCTTTGTATCAGACCATACTGTCTGCAAAAAAAGTTGAATGCAAGAGTCTTTTTATGCTCAGATTTATTGTATCATGTCACCTGAGTATAGAAATGATAGAAAAGACACAAAATTTTATTTCATATAGCTTCAATATGCATTTTTAAATGTAAATATGTGATACGGCCTAAATTGACCCTAAATTATTTTCAGTCTTACTTGGCCTAAGACCCTTTTAAACTAATGTGATATGTTATTTGTAAGTTTTCTTTCCATTTAAAGTACATTAAATACATATGTAAGGATTATTTATAACCAAAAAGCTTTACAAATTTAAAATTGCTGGAAAATATTACATCTTCATGTAAGGCCCCCCTTCATTGGAAAACCTCCATTTTTAGCCACAGGCTCATATAAATTTGACTTTTTAATAATTATGATAAGTCTGATAAATCAAATGAGTACTCTATTGCTTTTAATACATAATATATTATATATTAAGGCATTTCAAAAGAATTTTTTTGCAATATTTTAATTTTTTAAGCCCCAAATGTTAATAGTTGAAAATTTTCAATTTTAACGTCTAAATTTAACACTCAAAGTTCAATATAGAATTAGTCATATTGTCTATAATATATATCCTATTGCCATGAAACTTTGTAAGCAGTCTTATAATTTAATAAGCTTTAGTCATACCAAGTTTCATTAAGATTGGTCAACTTTTTCTACCCTATTAGGTCCGGGTACACAGTTATCGTCCTTTGATTTTCGTTGTCCACGAATATAGTCCCTAGTGTGGACAGTGTGTTACTTGTCGATTTTTTTTATACCCCTTCCGAATTTATTTCTCCATGTTTTATGACTCAAATAGTAAGTAGGGGGGGTGAAATGACACTGTAAAAAAATTTGGGTCATGAATTTTAAAGTAAAGTAGTGATTTGGTCCAGCTGAAAAATGTTAAAAATTAGCACATCGGAAGCTGTCAAAAGATTTGAAGACCCCCTTAGCATGAAATTGTCCATATTTTGAGTTAGAGCCGATGAAGTTTTCTATAATTTTGATATAATTTGTCCCAAAAGTAGTACAACACACTGTAAAAATATTATTGAGAAAGCGCAGGTGGGATTTTTTTAATTTTCATTTATTGTCTAAAAGAAATGCACTACGAAATAACTGTGTACTCGGACCTAAGAGGTGAAATCAGGAAATATAGAATCTGTACTTTGGCAACTTCCCTGAATGATTTGATGGTGTCAATTTATCAAATAGCATAAAACTAAAGGATTTAAACTTTTATTTGATAGAATTTCTGCAAAAATGACCAATTTTGGCATTTTATGGTCAAAATAAGCATTTCATAGCTTTTTCAATTTTGATGCATAAGTGGCATTCTGACTTTCTATCTGACAGGTTTTTATGTGTCAATATTTGTGTTTCTATGCTTCAATCCAGTTGTATTACTCATTTGTGAACTCTGAATCTACAGAAAAGAAGATTATCTCAGACAATATGCGCAAAATGTGTTGTATATATGATCCACGTCTAACGCCCTGTTTGGATCAAGTTAAATGTGAGGAGCTTGGAACATAAAAGTTGAAGTCCATTATAAAGACCTCATTAAATTTGTATAAAAAGCACTTAACAATGTCTTTTGTACCTGTTTTATGTCTCATAATATCTTTCTTTTCTTCTGTAGGATAGCAAGTGGTTCAAATATAAGCCTGTTGAGACTAAAATTGCATGCATGTTTTTCACTAAAAAGTGAAAAATCTTTGTATCAGACCATACTGTCTGCAAAAAAAGTTGAATGCAAGAGTCTTTTTATGCTCAGATTTATTGTATCATGTCACCTGAGTATAGAAATGAT